>NC_091435.1:31913393-31961312 GCF_964237555.1 Oryctolagus cuniculus
ATGGCCCAAGTCCTTGGGTCCCTGCACCCATGTGGGAGACCCAAAAGAAGCTCCTGGCTCCTGGCTTTGGATCAGCTTAGCTCTGGCCATTGCAGCCAACTGGGGAGTGAACCAGTGGATGGAAAGCCTCTCTCTCCTCTCTGCCTCTCCTCTCTCTGTGTAACTCTGACTTTCAAATAAATAAATAAATCTTTTTTTAAAAAAAAAAAAAAAGGAGAAGAGATTTGGAGGCTAAAGACCTCGGGTATATTTCGAAGAAATGGTTTTATTTCACTAGTGATTGCCTTAGTTTGGGCTGCTTTAACAAAATGCCTTCAACTGGATATATATATATATATATATTTTTTTTTTTTTTTTTTGGACAGGCAGAATTAGACAGTGAGAGAGAGAAAGACAGAGAGAAAGGTTCAACTGGATAATTTATTTAAAAAAAGTAGAAATGTGTTGGTCACAATTCTGCAGGCTAGGGAGTTCAAGATTAAGGCATCAACCGATTCGGTGTCTGCTAAAGGCTTGTTCTCTGTTAAAAGATGTAGCCTTTTGACTGCCTCCTCCCATGGCAGAAAAGGTGAAGGATTTCACTCCAGCATCTTTTACAAGAGCACCAATGCCATCAGTGAGGATAGAGCAGCTACAGGGTACCCACTCCCCAGAGACCCCCATCTCTTTATATCATCACATTGAATATTAGGTTCCAACATATGAATTGGGGAGTGGGGACAGACATTCAGACCATAACAATGTTTTGGTCCCGAATGAGCCTGAAAAAGGCCTGATTGCCCCAAATCATGGAAAGGCTCTCCCTTAAAGGCTGACAGTTTTAAAATTTATAATGTAAGCAGCAAGAAACCACTGAAGGTTTGTGGGCAGGAGATGGACCTGAGCAGGAGTTTTAGTAAGTGATCCCTTTAGCAACAAGGAAGGTCAGCCGACGAGGGAGAATCTGCGTTTACAGAACCTATTGGGGAAGTCTTTACAGAAGTTGGGGCAAGGGCTAAGGACCAGCCTCCATGAAGGCAGTGGTGTTGGGAAAAAACTGGAAGATCTTGCTGTAAAAACTATGCATACCCAGAACGAGTCGTCATTGGCACAAAAACAAGACTTCTGCTGCAAGCAAATGGGGAAATGATGTGACCCCTTGAATGTGTGAGGAGGATTGTGTTCTATTTTGGACGTGTTGAGTTGGAGGTGACTTCAGGACAACACAGTGAAGATGTTCCCTGGGAGGCATGAGGTCACTATCTCGGCTGTAGTGTGTTTATAAAGAAGACTCCCAAGGGCACAGACTGCAGCTCTGTGTCCTTTTCTGAATCCAGATGCCCTGCATTATGTTTACTAAACACATGGGTCACTCAGTAAACCCAAGTTAAGATCTTCCCGTAGCACCTCTCATGGAATACTCAACAATCATTAGCAGTCCTGCCTCTCTCTTCAGTGATAGTTACAAGCAACTTGATCTCACATTTTCAATGCAGCCACTTCTAGGCATTCCTATAAAATCAGCCTTTTAGTACGGGCAGTGCAAAGTGATGTAGGAATAGCCTGAAGTCACATGTTCCCTTTACCTTAGGATTGGGAGATTTCAGGGTCTGAACTCCCACCACGCGGCTGCTTTCATTGGGCTACTTATTTTTTCTTTGCGAGTCAATGTATTAGAATTATACACTACAGAAGTTTCAAGGAGCCTTTTTTTTTTTTTTTATTAACCCGTAAAATGGGATGGGGGAGAAGGGTTAGTCTGATGCCATAAGCAATCATGTGTTTTCAATATGCCTTGGGTTGGTGTGCTCATAAAGAAGTCATTTACAGGGGAAAGTTGATGGAATCTCTTGGTGCCCTTATAACCAGAAATCTCAATTTCTGACTTCGGTTGTAAGAGACAAAAATGTGAATAGGGCAGAGGTAAAGAAGCAACATGCCATGCTGCCATGCGGCTTGCAGTGCCTACAGCAGTTATCTAACCCTGAGAGAGGTCAGCTCCTTGCTTTTCTATAGACTCAGACAGACTGGGGTGGAGGGAGGCATTCTGTGCCCAAAGCCAGGCCCTTGAGTTCTAGTTTTTGACTTTGTTCCTAAACGGAAGTTCTAGACTGCGAACCTAAGGGAAATCACTTCACCCTCTCTGCACGCTGGCAGTTTGGCTGCTAATGTTCTCGCCTTCATGTTGCCTTCTCTATCGATTCTCTACCCCTGCAGGCTTCATTAAACAATCACACATGAGATACATAAAATACCTATGTATTTATGGAAGACGTGTATTTTCTACTGAGAAAAGTCCCTCTTCTTGTGGTTAATAATGTAGAGCCTGACTCACTCGTGTCAAGATATGAGTTAACTGGAGGTCACTTTCAGCTTATTTTACCATGCCTCCCAGGCAATGCTGATAAGAAAAAGACAAAAGGACAAAGACAAAATTAACTTTTAATTTTCCATCCAGGCTACAACTGACAGAAACAGAGAGATGAGTAAAATCTCTTCCCACATACAGTGGAGAATTGTATATTAAACACCTTATCTGATTTAGCTTATCAGTGATAACCAAGCATGCAACTATTTAAATCTATATTTGTAGGTAAGGTCCCTAGCTCTGAGCACTGATAAATTTTAGTGACACATTTTCATATCTAGTATCAGTCCAAAAATCTTTCAGCATTAAATTAGATGAATAAATAAACAAATCAGATATATTAATTTTCTCTTTGGAATAGTTTTCTTTCTGAGCAATCACTAAAGTTATTTTCATGCTGATATAAGATATTACTTAACATAATGAGTAACAATTTTCTCTCCTTACAAGGTATTAGACACCAAATCTTCTTTAGTAATTTATTTTTGAAATTCTATGACGTCCCCAGGAATATTAGTAATGAACTCAATTTTTTTTGTATCTGATTTATTTCATGAAACCAGATCAATAGTTATGATTGACAAAGCACTAGCAATACAAGCAATCTAATGTATACATAGATGATATGTGTTAACTATGGGCAATGAATTAATTGTACTGATCATCCCAATCACAAATGAGGTTTGAATCTTTTTTTTTTTTTTTTTTTTTTTTTGACAGGCAGAGTGGACAGTGAGAGAGAGAGACAGAGAGAAAGGTCTTCCTTTTGCCGTTGGTTCACCCTCCAATGGCCTCCGCGGCCGGCGCGCTGCGGCCGGCGCACCGCGCTGATCCGATGGCAGGAGCCAGGAGCCAGGTGCTTTTCCTGGTCTCCCATGGGGTGCAGGGCCCAAGCACCTGGGCCATCCTCCACTGCACTCCCTGGCCACAGCAGAGAGCTGGCCTGGAAGAGGGGCAACCGGGACAGAATCCGGTGTGCCGGCGCCGCTAGGCGGAGGATTAGCCTAGTGAGCCGCGGCGCCGGCTCAATGAGGTGATCATCCCAATCGCAAATGAGGTTTGAATCTTAAGGTCAAATGACTATCACTTTCTTTTATTTTTTTTTTTAAGATTTTATTTATTTGAGAAGTAGAGTTACAGACAATGAGAGGGAGAGACAGAGAAAGGTCCTCCTTCCACTGGTTCACTCTCCAAATGACTGCAACGGCCGGGGCTGCGCCAACCCAAAGCCAGGAGCCAGGAACTTCTTCCCAGTCTCCCACATAGGTGCAAGAGCCCTAGGACTTGGGCCATCGTCTACTGCTTTCCCAGGCCACAGCAGAGTGCTGGATTGGAAGAGGAGAAGCCAGGACTAAACCAGTGCCCATATGGGATGCCAGTGTCACAGCAGGAGGAGGATTAACCTACTGCGCCACAGCACTGGCCCCAGACTATCACTTTCAAACAATGATCTTGAAAGCAAAATTTTAGTAGAAGCTTTTCCTACATAAAACGTTCATTTTTGTGTAGCTTATCCTAATTTCAGCAACATTTTTTGAAGATTTATTTATTCAATTGAAAGAGTTACAGAAGAGAGGGAGAGACAGAGAGAGAGAGAGAATCTTCCATCTGCTGGTTCAATCCCCATTTGGCCATAACAATCAGCTCTGGGCCAGACTGAAGCCAGGAGTAAGAAATTCATCTAGGTCTCACAGGTGGGTGGCAGGGGTCAAAAATGTGGGCCATAATTATGGTTTTTCCCATCAGCAGGGAGCTGGAGTGGAGGTTGAGCAGCCAGGACATGAGCAAACACCCATATGTGACGTCAATGTTGCAGGCGGTGCTATCCCCTATGCCACAATGCTGGCCCCTTATTTCAGCAACATTATAATTATATACCAGGCAGATTCTTGGCTTAAATAAAGTCCAATTCATAAAAATATATATGAATTATGACTTTGTTAATTTACAAATTCATTTTTAGCTTATAATAGTAAAAATTACCCTATTGCATTTAAGTGTAATTTGATTTCCATAATAATGATTGATTACTCAGAAGCCTGTTTCATGTATAAAACATGTTTTACTTCTGCTGCAACTTTGTCAACATAGGAATTCCTGCTTAAAAGTGATACAGTATGTAAGAAAAGTATGTAGTACTGACTTCAGATTACAAGCTCAGAAACTGACAAGAGACAAGTCATTTCCCCAAAATGACTGTGTTTGAAAACTACCTAATCATTTTATCTTACCCTAGTACAGTTTAGGATTTACAATACAACAGAAATTCCAAAGAATAACCTTGAACCCTACAGCCATATAGATATGTTTGTATATAAACTTCCTTTTAAGTACATGCTCATTTCTCCCTCTCCCCCTCCCTCCCTCTTTATTTGAAAGACAAAGTGTCAAAAAGCAGGGGAGAGAAAGATCTTCCTTCCACTGTTTCATTCCCCAAATGCCTGTAACAGCCAGCTCTGGGCCTGGCCAAAGCTGGGAGCCATGGACTTCATCAGTCTCCCATATAGGTAGTAGGGACCCAAGTACTTGAGCTGCCTCCTAATGTGTGTGTTAGCAGAAAGCTGGACTGGAAAGCAAGGTGAGTCTTGAACTCTGGTACTGCTATATGGGATATGAACATCCCAAGCAACTTAACCCATTGCACTATAACACCTGCCTCTCCAAATATAATCCAAATATCCAGAATTTCCATCTCAAAACTTCTACTTTCATAGGGAATATTAAATGTACTTCAGAACACCGGATGTCCTAAATCTAGCCCTTAGCTTTAAAAATAACTGGGGATGATATTAAAAATGAATAGAGATGTATGTGAATAATTAAAAATATTTTTATTTATATTTTTAAGAAGGGTATCAGGGTTTCTGAACTATGGAATTAAAAATATATTTTATAATTTGCTTATTAGTAATAGTCTTTTCTAAAGAACATATAAGCAGAAAGTATTAAATAAATATCACTCATAATTCAGAAATTACCAAGAAATACTCACTGTTATGGGTTAAATTATGTCGCCTTGGAATTGATAAAGTACATTCAGTACTTTAGGGTATGATGGTATTTGGAGATAGGATCTTTATAGGAATAATAAAGTTAAAATGAGGTCATTAGGGTGGGCCCTACTCCAACATGGCTGGTGTTGTTATAAAAAGGAAAATTTGGACAGAGGTTACTCAAAGAAGGAAGACACACAGGGAGGACAGCCATCTGCAAGCCAAGGAGAGCCGCCTGAGCCAGGATTCTTCCCTCACGGTTCTCAGAAGAAACCAACCCTGCTAACACCTTGATTCTGGACTTCCAGCCCAGAACTGTAAATAAATTTTTGTTTTTTAAAGCCACCCAATCTGTGATCTTATTACAGCAGCCCTGGGAAACTAATACACTCTGTATCTTTTTGCTAAGCTGAAGCACACACACACACACACTTGCATTTAAGTGATACCATAGTTTTCATACTGCTTTACAACTTTAAAAATTTTATACATAGGGATATCTTCCTGTACCTAAAAATAAAATAATAGTAGTAATAATGAAAAAGTTAACACTGAGTATTTATTTATTATGTATCAGGCACTATTCTAATTACCTTATGTCTACTATTTTAATCCATATGATTTCTAAAAGAACATTACTTTTAATGGTTACATAGTATTCCATTATATATTTCAAGTATATCCTATCATAAAATACATAGGTCTATTCCCTTATTTGATTTATTAAACACCTTGCTTTATAGCTTCAGCACATACATATTACCTTCTTGGGATGAAGGTCTTGGGGTACCCAACTATATATGTATACATACCAACATTCATATATGGGGAGGAGAAATTACCTTTCAGAATTTGTGTACTGATTTTTATTCTCACAGCAATAAATGAAAGTGCCTATTTTCCTTAACCTCTTGATATGTTTTTGTCCTAATTTGGGTGTCTTGGGTCCCAATACACGAACTTTGAATATATGACCTTTAGTTCTTCCTCTTGTATTTATTTCTTGTTTCTTTGCTTACTTCCAATCTGATGACACAGTGAAAGACTTTCTTCTCTGGATTAAATTTATGACTTTCCCATTTCCCCCAAATCCTTCCTTGTTTAAGAACCACCATCAGCTATTTCTTGTCCAATCACCTCTCACCCAGAATGACTGTATTCTTTTTTTTTTTTTTTTTTTTTTTTTTTTTTACAGGCAGAGTGGACAGTGAGAGAGAGACAGAGAGAAAGGTCTTTCTTTGCCGTTGGTTCACCCTCCAATGGCCGCCGCAGCTGGCGCGCTGTGGCCAGCGCACCATGCTGATCCGATGGCAGGAGCCAGGTGCTTCTCCTGGTCTCCCATGGGGTGCAGGGCCCAAGCACTTGGGCCATCCTCCACTGCACTCCCTGGCCACAGCAAAGAGCTGGCCTGGAAGAGGGCAACTGGGACAGACTCTGGCTCCCCGACCAGGACTAGAACCCCGTGTGTCAGCGCCGCTAGGCGGAGGATTAACCTATTGAGCCGCTGCGCCGGCCTCCAGAATGACTGAATTCTAAGATCACACTTCTGACAGTGTCAATCAAACAGAACAGAAATGCAAGCCAGAATATATGACCAAAGAGCCTCTAAGAAAGAAGAAAAATATCATCATGTTGTTCATGCATTTTGCCCCAAAGGAGATAATTGTATCACAAATATAAGCTTTATAGAACTTTAGCTACAGTAAGTGATAGACTAGAAGATGCAAAGAGAAAAATCTCTGGCTCTTAGAACCAAGTCACAGTAAATAAAACATGCATCCTTTTTGCTTGAAATTTTCCCTCTGCATAGACCCCTTCCTGTCCCTCACTTCGTCTATCTCACCTCCTTCTCTAGGATTCATGTGTTACTATAGAGATCCTGACTCAGATATGGTTTCCTGCACTGCTTCTCCCATCTCTTATATGCTCCTCTTTCAAATGCTAATAATTCACTTTACATAAATCTCCCATATGCTGCTTGTAATATCTCGTAATTATTTGCTCATGTATCTATTTTCCACACTAGATTGTAAATGCCATTTGTGTTTGTAGCATCAATGCCTTCTCCCAGACAGACAAAGCCTGGCATATAGTAACCACATGATTGTTGATGTCCCACATCCTGAGGGCATGCTTAGACTGAGGGTGGATGTAAGTATTTACCCCTATATCTAAGGCTAAAGCCGAAGAAATCTTGTTGATGGGTAGACTTAGCTATTTGAAAGGAAATAAATGTACCAGCTTAAACACAACAGAATGATACATAGACCTACATGGATCCCTGATGAGCTTAGTTATATAATTATGCAAATGTGACAATTATAAATATCACAAATCTCCATATCTCCCCTGATCTCAGGTTTCTGGTTTTAATTTGCAAAATAAAGAGGTTGAAACATGATCTCTAAGGTGCATTTCAGTCTTAAAAGCCGTGATTCTCAGCCTACTTGGACCAGACTGGATGTAAAGTGTCTTTTCTGCTATTTTGAGGGCAGGTTGAGCCTGGTGCTGCTTATGTCACTGTCTCAGAGTCGCGGAGATAGCATGCTGTTTACACACAACAGTGCCACCCTGCCTCTGAGAGCTGATCCTATCAGACATGGTTATTTCCAGCTGTCTTCAGGAGCAGACAGCTGCTGTGTCCAAATTTGCCTGCTTCACCACTGGAGAGTGTAGCATGCAGAGTCACACACTTTGTAGGGCCCTGGGACTACTAAACAAAGGCTTGGGACAAAGTGACCTCACTGAGACTCAAAGCTGTGTGTTAGGGCTAACTTGGAACCAGGACTGTTTCACATATTCATTAGGTTAGCAAATTTGTCTGGTAGCCAGCTGGGGCCGGAATCAAGGGAGATAGTCAAAGACGGAAAGACATTAAGATCCAATAAGCCTAAAGAATTTAAGGAAATGACATAAATTTATAATATGCTGGCATTCATTTTATAAGTGGGTTAATTTTAAGTATCGTAGCTATTTCCCTGTAAGTCTGTAAGCATGTATACTGTAGGTAGTGCTGGCTCAGAATGATGAAATGACAAAGAGCTGAAGACACCCAATGATCTGGGAAGTGGGCAAATCAATGTACTCCACGATTGTGCAGCGTTTGGTAGATATTTCTGAGATCTGGGTGCTCTTTCTAGGGCTAAAACCTGGGAGGGAATGAGAAACTTACTGATGGTTCGAAGAGTGTGATAATAATATTTGAAAATGGTCAATCATCATGCCATCAAAACAACTTCAGCATACCGAGGAGCGCTAAGAGTACACTTGCCTACTTACTCTGATTCATTTATTAAAAAAAAATGCTGGAGTTGACAGTTGTGATGATGGAATCAAGATCTCCCTTTTGCCTTTAGCAAAGCTCTGTGACATACAGTTTTAGGGCTATTACCTTTATTCCCAGATGTTGAGTCCCTGGACCAAAGGGACCCCAAAGTGTCCATTTCTTCGCTTCTGGACAGCTTCTATTGTGTGCTATGAGGCAGTTTGCCAAGAAAGTGACAGGATCTGACTAGAGATGACCTCATGTCCAACGGGATAACAACTGCTCTCCGAGAGGACCAAATTTCCACAATTTAAGTTGAATTTAGAGGGATAAGAGATTCAAGTCTAAGTCATTTAGTCTCTTTCACCTGGTTTCTCCTTGACAAGAGAATTTGAAGGATTGGTTTAGATGTTAGCTTCTTGCTGTTGTTCCAAGCCACTAAGGTATTTCTTTCCTGATTCTAGCAATACAACACTTTCATTAATATAAATTGTTTTAAATAGCTCTTTGTGGTGTACGAAGAATTGTATTTCTCCTAGCAGAGGATTTCTAGGGCCCCAGGGAAGATCCTTCAATAGAGAAGTCATCTATTACTTATCTTTCTAAGAATGAAAAGATTTACTTTGAGCAGAATAGAGGAGCCATTATTAAATAAAGCTGATGACAAAAATGAAACCTAAGTCTTTGGCAGTTTCTCTGAAGTTTTATTAGATAAATTTGAATAACGTTGAATTTTTATAATAAAGCTCAGCCAGAATAAGGATATTTGTATATCTCCACTGAAAAGAATTCCTTTTTCAATATGCTTGGGTAAATTTAATTTTACAAGGTCATAGATAATAGGAACTCGCATATTACCGAGAGATCAAGTCCTTGCTTTTCAATAAGCACTTATAATAGGTACCTAAGCTAATGAAGGAGTCTTATTGGTTATAAATGTTTGTAGGATATTTTGTAATAATAACCACACCATCATTTTAATATGCCTGCCAAGTACAATGAAAGAGCTATCAAATTTATTTCCAGCCTGTAATTGTTGGGAAAAAGTAGTTATTTTTAGAGAGTCTTGAGAAATTTATTTTCTCAAATGCTAGTTTTCTAGCATTTTGAAAAGTCATTAACTAAGCCACTTGTCATACAAAATATTAAGATGGAGGAGACTCCATAGTGCCATGCTGCCCTTTCGGTTGTTTGCTTTTAACATGTAATATGTGTCTATTTTTATAGGGTACACTGTAAGAATTTGATCCATGGGGGAGGGTACATGGCTTAGTGGTTAAGATGCCTGTGTCCCATATTGGAGTACCTGGACTCAATTCCTGGCTCTGGCTCCGGAGTCCAGCTTCCTTCTAATGCAGATCCCAGGGGGCTGCCATGATGGCTCAAGTAACTGCGTTCCTGCCACCCACGTGGGAGGCTTGCTTTGACTTCTCCGCTCCTAGCTTCTGCCCTAGCCCACCCTCAACCACCGCAGCTTTGGGGGGAGTAAATCAACAGATGGGAGCTCTCTCAATCTCCCTCTCTCTCTCTCTCTCTCTCTCTCTCAATAAGTAGCATTTCCATATCCTCGAGCATTTATCGCTTCTCTGTGTCGGGAATCTTCAAATTCTCACTTTCTAGTTATCTTGAAACTTATCATAGATTGTTACAGGCTATAGTTACTCTACCTGGCCATAGGACACCAAAACAAATCCCTCTTTTCGAACTATATTTTGGTGCCTCTAACTTCTGACTTCTCTCTGTCCTCCCTTTCTACCACCCTTCCCAGTCTCTAGTGACAACCATTCCTCTCTATTCTTCCCTGAGATTGCTATTTCAACTTGCGAAAAATGAGGGAGAACACATAGTGTTGGTATCGCTGTGTCTGACTACTTTAAATCTTTGTCTCTATATTGACATATGTCTCTTGAAAAAATTCTTTGTCTCTACATTGTCATATGTCTCTTGAACAAATTTCATCACCTGAAATGCTATGGCATTTCCTTGAACATTGACATCGCCTTACACCGTATCTCGTTTTCCTATAGCAAACATAAATAATAATTAGCATTTACCAAATGCCAGAAATTGTGCCAAGTGCATTTCACTTCCAGCCCTCAAAAAGCCCCCATTACATGGGTGAAATATTTTTACAGCTGGGGAAACTGAAACACAGGATGTTAACTTTCTAGCTCAAAGTCACGCAGAGATAAGTGACAGGGCAAGAAGGATTCCTAATGAAGGCAGTGGGCCTCAGAGCTTGAATGCCCAGTCAATATGTTGTGTGATCTCATCTAGCCTCATCGACACAATTAGCAGAAACTATAGGGATTCAAGTCTCAACGTGTGTGGGGTAGGAGACACTGAGCACGTTCATTATTAAGGATTCTGTTTAAGGCCATTTCCCCCCGTAGGAAAATAGGTTACTTCTTTACTACCTTATTACTCACCTGGGTAAAGTTGAAAAATCCAGGTCTCGTCCTTTAGCTAACTTTAAAGACAGTTAAGTGCAATTTCACCTGGGAAAAATAAAAAATAGATCTGTATGTGAAATCAAGATGCAAGGTAGGCACAGCTTGAAACTTTGGTCGATTATCTCTAATTTAAAAAAAAAATTTGCAAGCTTACAAAAAACTGAGAAAATAGTCTATGGAATATCCTTAGAACCTTCCAAAGATTTATCATTATTAGCATTTTCCTATATTTGATGCATGTATTTCTTATTTTGTTCAAGCATTTGAAAGCAAGCCCCAGATTTCATAATATATAACCATAACTATTCAAATATGCAATCCTCAAATTGAGGACAATTTCTCAATTCTTCCCACAATTTGTAATTTGTTACATTATTATCATATCTAATAAAATTATAATTATTGCTTAATATCATTTAATAGCCAGATTATATCCAAATTCCCCCAATTGCACAGAATATATGTTTTACAAGCATTTTGTTCAAGCAAGGGTCAAAACAAAAGACACTCATTGGATTTGCTTGTTATAACTTTGAAGTCTCTTTTTTCTAATTTACTTTTGAAGTTATTTCATTAGACTTCCATGACGTCCTTCTTTTTTTTAACTTTTATTTAACAAATATAAATTTCCAAAGTACAGCTTATGGATTACAATGGCTCCCCCCCCCCCATAACTTCCCTCCCACCCACAACCCTCCTATCTCCTGCTCCCTCTCCCATTCCATTCACATCAAGATTCATTTTCAATTCTCTTTATATACAGAAGATTGATTTAGTATATATTAAGTAAAGATTTCAACAGTAACACAAAGTGTAAAGTACTGTTTGAGTACTAGTTATAGTATTAATTCATATTGGACAACACATAAAGGACAGAGATCCTACATGAGGAGTAAGTACACAGTGACTCCTGTTGTTGACTTAACAAATTGACACTCTTGTTTATGGTGTCAGTAATCACCCTAGGCTCTTGTCATGAGTTGCCAAGGCTATGGAAGCCCCCTGAGTTCACCGACTGTGATCATATTTAGACAAGGTCATAGTCCATGACGTCCTTCTTAAATATTACTTGACTATAGATGAGTTATTATTTTTTAAATTCCAAAACAAGGAATTTGCCTTGACAAATTGGCCATTAGAGTTGACTCCTTTTTTTTTTTAGAGAAATTAAAACAACTAAAAATATTCCTCTGTCTTTTGGTTATCTTTCAGATGTCCTTTCCAACTCGTCTAGTATAGTGACTTCCGTATGCCTCTTATTGTGGTTTCAGCTCTTCTAGTCCATGTCTCAGATGGAAAAAAGTTAAACCTTAGAAATTCAGAGCTGAAAGATCAAAGATGTTGGAGATCAACCGGCATAACCACCTCATTTAACACATTAGAAAACCAAATTCCAAAAAGGTTAAATAAATTGCCCTGGGTCACAAGTACGCATTAGCAGAAAATAGAACCAGAACAAAATCCAGTTCTCTTTCCAGTCATCCCACAGTATGAGATCATATTACATGGCCCCTGTCCTTCCAAGAGATTGCAGAACAAATGACTTTTCAGATCCTTTGCTCCTGCGCAAAGTCAATAGAGCTGTTCCTGACATTCCAATTTACATCTGTGACAGCACATTTTATCAAACTAGTCTGCAGTTGGGCCTCAAAAACCCACTTCAACCCTGTGAACATGAGGTCAAAGATTTGCCTGCATGCCTGCTAAGGCCCCAACAGAACTGAATGGACCTTGTCTCCCAGCAGAACCTCATACACACAGCCACTAGCAGGCTTTAGGAAACCCATTAGAATTTCCCACTCTTTCACTTGCCACTGGGGAAATATTTCCCCTTTTCCCAAGAGGTTCTGGTGAGACTGCCAGTCATGACTTGGGGAAACATTATCTGTTTTGGCTAAACATGGAATTTCATTTTGCTATTCAAATATTTACAGGGTACATGTGCAACCCAAGCAGAGCCAATCAGACCACTCACATAATTCAATATGTGAGAACTGGTGGGAAAATTGTTCTTTCGTTGGATCACATGCTGTAGGGCATAAGGTCTGACAATCATTCCTGCTAATGAGCGTGATGAGAACCTTAGGTCAGTAGAGTGCAGCTGGTGTGATGCAGCAGGTTAAGCCACTTCTTGTTCTGCCCCCAGTTCTAGACTGGATGCTCCACCTCTGATCCAGCACCTGTTAGTAAGCCTGGGAAGGCAGTGGAAGAAGGCCCCTGCCACCCATGTGGAGGACCAGGACAGAGTTCTAGGCTCCTGTCTTCAGCCTTGCTCAGACATACTGTTGCAGCCATTTTGGGAGTCAACAAGCAGATGGAAGACTCTCTCTCTCTCTCTCTCTCTCTCTCTCTCTCTTTCTGCCCCCCCTTTCTCTGTCTCTCTGCCTTTCAAGTAAATAAATCCTAAAATAAAGTTACTGATAAATGAAATCATGCCAATCAGAGACAGAGAGAGAGAGAGAGAGAGAGAGAGGGAGAGAGAGAACTCTGACCACAACACTTAAGTCTATTAGGAATTTTCAGGTGAACTAAAAATATTTTATTTATTTTGCTTTTATTAAATACTTTCTGCTTTGCAGGGAACCATGAAATCCTAAGGTTTTAAGATACTGAGGGGCTAGTGCTGTGGCATAGCAGGTAAAGCTTCAGCCTGCAGTGCCTACTGCCCACATAGGCATGGGTTTGAGACCCAGCTCTACACTTCTGATCTGCTCCCTGCTAAATGAGTGGGGAAAGCAGCAGAGGATGGCCCAAGTGCTCGGGCCCTGCACCCACATGGGAGACCTGGAAGAATCTCCTGGCTCCTGGCTTCGGATTGGCCCAGCTCCAGCCATTGCAGCCATTTGAGGAAAGAACCACCAGATGAAAAATCTCTCTCTCTCTCTCTCTCTAAGTCTGCTTTTCAAATAAATAAATAAATCTTAAAAAAAAAAAAAGGAAAGAAAAGCTCTTTGAAGCTAGTGGTTTGTAGTTTGTAGCTTGTCACAACTGTTCACAAACTTGAAAGCAGACACTATTTATGTACTGGGGTACTCCATCTAGCAGTACAATCAGAAAGGAAATTCGTGTTTTCCTTTGCTTTATAGAAGTATCAGAAACTTCTTAATTTAGGTTACAATGAAAAATAACTTGGGAGTCCCACAGTAGCCTGATTTAGAAAGGTGGCAGTATGGAACCTTGCAATTCACTTGGGAACCGTTAGCTGATTCACCGAGAGTTTTTCCCCGGAGAAGGGTTGGCAGAGGGAAAATGGGAAAGACAGGGAAGAGAGGCAGGATCAGTTTTTCCACCTTGGGGTAGTAGGAGGAAAAGATGTGGGGACCCAGGACCCAGGAATTAGTACATGTCAGGCCTGGTCTGCCCTGGCTCCTTTATAAAAGCTATTATTGGAGCTTCAAAGTTGGACCTGCCTTTGGCCAACACCAGAACTGAAGAAGTGGATGGCTGAAGGACTCTGGGCCACTAATCGCTGTGGCAAATGCATAGACATAAGCTTTGAGAAGCAGCGGCAGGACACTTATCTGACTCAATTTCTCTCCCTACTTGGTGACAGCCAGAATTGCCCCTCTTTAGATGGAATGAGCTTGCACAGAATAGGGTGCTGCAAAATAGTGAAAGGTAAGGAATCTCAAAAGGAAAATACTAAACGTCCAGTTAGGACACTGGGGTTCCATAGCAATTAATGAAAATTAACAAAAAGTGATTAAACGACTGTCTTTGTTATCAGGATTCAAGGAACAGTTCACATTTGTCAAGGCATCCCTGCCATGGCTGTATAAAATGTATACACATGATAGGTGAATCAGATAGAGACAGGTGATAGATATTGGACAGAGATAGATAGGTTATAGCTAACTAGCTGGATACATGATAGGAATAACACATAATCTCATTTGCTAAAGAAGGATTTGGGTGTTCAAAGAAATCTTAAACCATATGCTTTGATATGTGATCTACCTTTGGTGTGATCTTCCTGGGTGTATAGCATCAATATAAGACAACAGTGGGCTCTCTTTTGCCCAATTCTGGGCTGATCTTCTATAATACATATAATGCAGGACTTTCTTTCCTTATTTTTAAAGATTTATTTATATATTTATTTGAAAAGCAGAGGTATAAAGGGAGAGTGAGATAGAGAGAGCTCTTCCGTCTGCTGGTTCACTCCCCAGACAGCCACAACAGCCAGGGCTGGGAGAGGCTGAAACTAGGAGCCAGAAGTTTCATCCTGGTCTCCTACATGGGTAGTAGGGGCCCAAATACTTGGGCCATCTTCGACTATTTTTCGACAGTAGCAGGTAGCTGTGAGCTGAATCAGCAGTGAGCTGGAGCAGCTGGGACATGAACTGGAGCGCATATGGGATGCCAGTGTCACAGGTGACAGCTTTATACACTATGCCACAACACAGGCCCCTAATGCAGGTTTTATGGTCACACAAACACATTCTCAAGGGAAGCTATATTGCTTGTAAACCAAAACTGATTCTTGATGAATTACAAGTGTATCTCAAAAGGTTTGCAGAAAATAGAATTAAAATATGTGTATTTTGGTGTTAAAAATTGAAATCCATGCATATGAGAGATTTATAAAAAAGCTCATAAAAATGTATTATGAGCAACCATGCATGGACTTCCAAAAAAAATTGTATCAAAACAAACTTACCTTTTGATTCTACTTTTCCATGAGTGCTTGTATTTGTTCTTATTGGTAATAGTAAGAACATTGTAGGTAACTATACATACAGAAGACACCATATTGCTGCTAAATTCGTTTCTTAGTTGGTTAATTTTACTTAGAGACTAAGTTGTAAACTTATCTTGACAATTGCTTTGCATATTGCTTTTGTGTTTTTCATAAGTCGCTGTCTCATTGCCCGTCCTTTGTAACTTACTAGATGTCTTTCACAATCTGTAACAAATTCCTATTGTCTTGTCTTAGCCCTTTTGTTATTCCACCTAGTAGAAATGTTTATTAGGCTGTCCTAGTCAGCTCAATCTTCCTTAGCCATCACTGTCAGGCTCCCTAACAGAGATTTCTCTTGTCTCCCGCCAGGATCTTGCTTCACCCTCTGTCTGAGTGTTCTGGAAACATTTTTGGTTTCAACATAGGCAATTAATCATGCACATTTATGACCTGCAATCTCCAAGAAGGTTTCAGGATGTACCCAATGGGAAGTTCATGGACTAGTAGGCAAAATGCCAGCTCAGACTTAGGGATACTTGATCCTCCAGTATTTCTGGCTTTAATAAACACTGCCTGAATCTCTGTAAAAGAGACATTTAAATGCTGTGATTCAGGGAGGAGGTAGGAAGTGACATCTTCACCCTCACTTGCCCTTGCTTGATGCATCTTTAATCTTCTTAACCCTGCCCAGAGTTGTTCCATTTCCCCTCCACTATCCTATAAACTGAAACTTGGCCCAGTCTGAAAATAGCATTAGGCAGAAAAAGTTTAACAGAGTGCATGGTCTTGAATAGAAAAGTGGTTGCAAAATATATTGTTGGGAGGCAGCACTGTGGCTCAGTAGGCTAGGCTTCCACCTGTGGCACCAGCACCCCATATGCTCCCTCTTCTGATCCAGAAGATGGCACAACTGCTTGGGCCCCTGCACCCATGTGGGAGACTCGAAGAAGCTCCTGGCTCCTGGCTTCAGATCAGCTTAGCTCCGGATGCTGCAGCCAACTGGGAAGTGAACCAGCAATGGAAGACCTTTCTCTCTGCCTCTCTCTGTCTGTAACTCTACCTCTCAAATGAAATCTTTAAAAACAATATATACATATATATATGCATGCATACACGTATATGTATGTTTGTATATATATATGGGGGTTGGAGGTAGGGAGGGATTCCATCACTGCTACAGACACATAAAATGAGCAAAAACAAAATCATAATTCATTACAAGTTCATATTCTAACATAGTCCAATAGTTGTCTCCAAAGTCACTGTTTCAAGACTTTACCTAATGATTTTATTTTTTGTTATAAATTATACAAGTAGTACTTTTCCCTTGTAACAAAATCAAATAATACATAAGTAAAAAATCATAAAAAAAAACTCCCAAATATTATTCCTATAAAAGAACAACTGATTAAAACTTGGTAATGTTTTAGATTTTTGAATTTTCTCTTCATTTATTTGTTTATTTGACAGGATTTGGCAGGTAGAGTTACAGACAGTGAGAGGAAGAGACAGACAGAGAGGTCTTGCATCTGCTGGTTCACTCCCCAAATGGCCACAACAGCCAGATCTGTGCCAATCTGAAGCCAGGAGCCAGGAGCTTCTTCCGGGTCTCCCACATGGATGTAAGGGCCCAAGGACTTGTACCATCTTCCACTGCTTTCCCAGGCCATAGCAGAGAGCCTGATCAGAAGAGCAGCCAGGACATGAACCAGTACCCGTATGGAATGCAGGCGCCATAGGTGGAGGATATACCTACTGTGCCACAGCACTGGCCCCTGAAATTTTCAAACAATAGGTTTGAAAATAATCTTCCAGTCTAAGTTTTTCTTATATAGAACTTACATTTTTTGTTGCTTATCCTAATTCAACAATTTTAGAATTCAAGCAAGGCGCATGCATTTTTTTTTTCAAAACATCATACATGGCATATAAAGAGTTCTTTCTTTTTAGAATATGATTTTATTCTTTGGCATAAATGGAGTAGCAGTAAACATGCTCTTCTGTGGGTTTTTAACTCATACTTTAGCATGAACATAGACATTAGGGTTGTTCGTTTTTGAGGGATATAGATTTAATATTTAATGGACAGCTCTACAGCTTTTTATCAGTCAACAACTTTTTCAAGAAACAGTAAATAAAAAGCATGAGGTCTGTTCTCACACAGCCTAAATTCTATTAGAAAAATAAAGCCAAATCAAATACAAAGGTATTTATTGTGTAGAAAATTGGAATTGAAAATAAACATTTTTGGTGTACATGTACTTGGGCCATTATCTGTTGCATTCCTAGGCACATTAGCAGGAAATTAAATCAGAAGCACAACATCCAGGACTCAAATCCAGCTCTGAATAGAATGCCAACGTCGTAAGCAGCAGCTTAACCTGCTGTGCCACAGGCTGGCCCCTGGATTTCAAATCTTTGTTCCCAAATCACCTTATTTTTTAATTCTTTTTTCCATCAACTTTTTGAAGTACTCTCATATGTAACTAAGAAAAGTATCAATGACTCCTAATTAAACAGTGAAAATATAGTGCTGACTAGATAAGTACTTTACATTTTTATGGTATCCATCTTAAGTCTTAGCCTCCAAGAAAAGTCTAAAGTGTTAATTTTGTGGCAAGCATTTGGCAAAGTAGTCAAGAAACCGCTTGGTTTGCTTATACCCCACATCAGAGTGCCTGGATTCTATACCCAGCCCCAGTTCCGGACTCCGGCTTCATAGGAAACGCACACCCTGGGAGGCGGTGGTAAAGGTTCAAGAAATTGGGTTTCTACAGCCCACATGGGAGATCTAGATACAATTCCCAGCCCCTGGCTTCGGCTCCAGTCCAGCCCTGGCCATTATAGTCAGTAGGGGAGTGAAACAGTGAATGGAAGCTTGCTTTGTCTGTTTGGCTCTGTGTCTTACAAGTATGAGTTTTATTCCATAGTTTCTGTGTAATTAAATTCTCAGGATCCAAAAATAATGTCTACATATTAACACTTTGGGGTATAGACTCTAGCAGACTTGGCACAATGGTATCCTATGAAACTGACTATTTTTATGTCAATTACTATGGGTCTGAGTGACCTTGACAGTATTACAGGGTCATATTTTTAAATGGCTGAACTATTCTGGAACAATTTCTACAATATACCAGCTACAAATAGTCTTTTATTCAGCACCAGGCGTGCATGTCTTATCTTCCCACCTATTCTTTCCCCTGCCTCCTAGCCTCATCTATTCTCCCATTATTTTTATCAAAGAAAAAACAATTGTAAGACCTGTGAAGAGAAAATTTCCACATTGGCTTTTCTTTCCCCTTTTCAGCTGCGCTTTCTCTGGGCTGTGTTATAGTTGAAATACCGCACTAAAGGACTCCTGGTTTAATCTTAAGGTGGATTTTGTTTGTGAATTTATCTGGTTGTTTTGTGGCTCCAATATCACAAAGAGTAACATGCTTTCAGTTTCATCAGAGTAAGGACAAGAGATAGGAAAGGGATGTGGTTCTATCGGCAATTCACCTCGGAAAAATTCCTGTGTTTTTCTGGACTCTTCTACAACGAAATTGCAATGTCATCAAAAAACAGACTGAGAATGCAATCAGGTTTTAGCTATCAAATATTTCAAGACAATATAATTTTTGAATAAGAGAATACAGTCCATTTCTGTGAAAGCACTGCTTCTCCCTCCATGCTTCAATCTCACATAGGTGGCAGAAGTGGGGAGGGGAGCCTTCAACTAGAAATCCAAGATGTCGGGCAGGATCCCCCCAGCGCTCCAGGGAGCATGTTCCAGCCAGGTGAGTGCATGTAGCTTTTAAAAAGGGGTAACTGAGAAAAGTGTGGACAGGGTGTCTTTATCCATTTTGTGCTGCTATAGCAAATTACCACGGACCAGGGAATTTACCAACAATGGAAGTTTACTTGGCTTATAGTTCTGAACATTAGGAAGGCCAAGGCCAGGGGGCAGCATCTGATGAGGGCCTCCTTGCTGTGTCATAACCTGGTGAAAGGTGGAAATGGTAAAGAACATGAAAGGGGTGGGAGAGGTGGAACTCATTCTTTTTTAGGGACCCACTGTCTCAAAAACTAACCCACTCCTGAGACAATGACATGAGACCATTCAGAAAAACAGAACCCTCACAACCTCATCACCTCTTAGTCCCACCTTGAATTGTGGATTAAATATGCAACATAGTAACTTTGGCAGCTCCTTCATCCCACAGCCCAGGGTAAAAGATAGCCTACAGGAGACAATAGACTATTGAGAAGAGTTTTGCCACCTCTAGGGTTGAAAGGGCAGAAAGAAGTGAGGTAGCTGTAGATGCCAATGTAGGAAAGAGCTCCCATAGGAGCTGCAAACTTCCACCCACAATTCAGCAGAGCAGGAGCTGGGGGAATCAATACTCCAACCTCACTCTTCTACAGATTTTCATCTTTGGATGGTGGCTCCCATTGGTGGAGCCCAGCCAGAATCCTGAGAACAAAAGAGCTTGTTCTTTTAGTTCTAGCTTAGACCTTAAGGGTGGAGAGCAAGGTAAACAAAGATAAAGAGGACCTGCAAGGCAGAGCAAATTCATAGTCACCAATAAGATCTCAAGGATCTGAGCCTTTTCTTGCCTCCATGAGCTAGATAAAGGATTAAGACAATCACAAACTTTCCAACTATATGTCTTCCTTTACCTTTGTGTCTCTTATATGACGAGCCAGTAGAAAATATATGGAAAAATAAAACAATTGAAATCTTATTAGAATTCTCAACATCTGTCTCTTCTTTCATCATTGAAGTATTCCCAGGGTGATTTTCTTTTCCTCATCATTAAAAAAAGCTGTAGGGGTAATTAAAGTGTCTTGGTAATTAAAATGTCTTGGCCTAGTGATTAACATGGTCAAGCACCCACACCCCGTATTTGTGTACCAGGTTTCAATTCCTGGCTCTGGTTCCTGACTCCAGCTTCCTGGTAAAGCAGACCATGGGAAGCAACAAGCAATGGCTCAGTAATGTCCCTACCACCTACATGGGTGACATGAGTTGAGTTCACAGCTTCTGGCTTCAGCTCCCTGGCTATTACAGGCATCTGAGGAGCAATCAAGCACATGGAATATTCTCTGTCTTTCTGTTTTTCTCTCACCGTCTATATCTCTCAAATAAATAGAAAACTTTAAAATGTTTTAAGTGAAATCTGTATATATTACCTAAACTAAGTGTTCCAGATTAGAAAAATGATTTAACTTTAATGTAGCATTTCCAATAATACTAAAAATGAATTTGAAATTCTTACAGAATTTATTTTTGTTTCACATTTTTCTAGATTTAATGAGTATTTGTCAAAATTAAGCGGCATTAACAGATTTTGGTCACTACTAAATTGTGAGTTCCCTGAGAGGGGTCCACATCTTTGTGTCTCCCCAGTATCTGTGTAAGGGGTTTAGCACTGGTTTCAGAGAGACTTTGTATTCTGATTGTGGTGTGTATAGAACTGTGCTAAGTACTTTTTAAACAATAATCTCCTTCAATCACCAAAAGAACCCTAAAAGTTTACAGATGAGAAAATTAAGCTCAGTGCAATGCAATAACTTTCCCCAAATCATACAGTCAACAATATTATAGACAGGCTCTTTCCTGGGTCTGGGTAACTGCTGCTTTTGCTTTTTAACTAAGACATTGAACTGCTGCTTGAGGTACATGAGCCAAAGAAGCAAATAAAGGGCTTTCTATGGTGTCTGGCAGAAAGCACTAAAGACATTGAAGGTGGTGTTATTATAAGTATCATTATCATTATGCTGAGAAATATGAAAAAGTTCCTACCTCCAAGGACATTAAATTACGGTAGGGAGTATCAGATAATTACCCAAATGACTGTAATGCAAGATAGAGTAAGGAAAGGATCATAAAACAAGTTCAAAAATACATACAAGGGTGGTGACCCTTCTGAACAATGGACAGAGTTTCAATAGTTCTGAGATGAAAGGATGTCCCTCCAGGTGGAGAGAACGCTGTGAACAAAGGCAATGAGCTTGGGACAGACAGGGTGTGTACAGGGATCAACATGGAATTTAATGAATGGGGCACAGGGAGGTGTAGGGAGCAGGGGAAGAAAAGACTGGAAAGATAGGTTGAAACCTGGTGATTAATCTACTTAATTATACTATCATCTGATGCATATTTCCAGAACTTGTTGACAAGAGAACTCATCAAGTGCCATGATGAAATCTACATTTGCTCTCCTGGATTTCCCTGATCTAGCAATTTTGTATTCTTGCCAAAAAGAAAATGAAGTCAGTATGACAAACTAACCCCAATCCTACTCTTCTCCAAAGTATTCTCCATACTAGTGTCAGGGTGAATCTCTTAAAATTCAGATCCAATGATGTCACATTTTCCTTAAAGCACTTCACCAGTTTCTTTCCCCAAAAACAGCGTGTTGATCTCTTTAGCCACGTGTCTTACCACACTCCGTTTTTAACTGGTTCCAGCTACACCAAACTTCTGTTTCCTAGACGTGGTCTTCCTCCTGAGCAAAACACTATTCTTTCACCCTTCTCTGCCTGGCTGGGCCATTATCCATGTCCCAGCCTGGCTGTTCTTTCTGGGAAGTTCTTCTTCGGGCCTTCTGCATAGACGTCATAGACTCTACCCTTTGAGACTCAGGGTACCATTTGTTGCCTACCTTCCTAACATTTTGTCCCATTAATTAAACATCAGAGGTGTTTTCATATTTGTTTTTGCAATAGCAGTTCCTGGAGAAAAGTGGGGAGTCACGGAGGACTACAGGCAGGGAGGGAGGGAACAAGGAAGAGAGGAAGCAAGGCAGGGAGGGAGGAATGACATTTTCCTTAAGGACACCTTGGCCCGAAAGTCACAGAATCAAGAACTCTCCTGTTGCTCACATGTTATGTGGTAAGACTTACAGCACCTCTCTGGGTAGGTCAAAACTTCTCTTCCTTTTCTATCCGATCTCTGAAATGGTTGCTGAGATAATGTCTGTATTCTCCATCTGTCCTGGTGGCTGTAATATGATCCTACAGTTAGAGCATTTATATTCTGTTCTTGCACTTTGGATAGTCTCAAGGGCACTTCCCCTTACCTTGGGGATTTGGAAAGAACTCTGCTTCGAAAGATATACTTTTCCATTCCCTTACTTCAATCCTGGGTCCCATCCCATTAGGTTTTAAGATTCTATTCCCTGTTCGTTTTCTCCCAAGAACGACTGGAAATCATCCAAACCCCTCTTCTTTGAAATCACAGAGCTAGTTATTTTGTAGTATGATTTTGCAGTTCTGAATTTCCACCTCTTTCTATGATTCCCTTTAAGCCAATTTCATTACCCTCAGAATTTAGTACAAAACCACTTGGGCGAGGACTGCACGATGATCCCTATCAGTGCTCATCAAACTGTAAGCCACGTGTGCTATCATTTTAGATATTTATTGCTTGTTCACCTTCTGATCAAAAAATGATTTGAGACAACTCATTTAATTGTTTAATCTTTTTCACTTACAAGTGACTTAAATCAATTAATCAAGAATTGACTTTTCCAAAAGGAGACTTCAGAATGACTGAAAGAATGGAATTGACAGACAATGTGAATTTTCCATGAACTTTTTGAAGTCTCCTCAAACAACTCTTTTTCAAAGATCACTTCCTCAATAGCCCAAAGCTTATTACCGTCATTGGATTTTCGTTTCCAATATTGCTTCTCCCTGACCACCAGCAAGTTAACTTGTGTTTTTTTTTGGTTTTTTTTTTTGTTTGTTTTGTTTTTGTTTTTTGTTTTTTGACAGGCAGAGTGGACAGTGAGAGAGTGAGAGAGAGAGAGAAAGGTCTTCCTTTGCCATTGGTTCACCCTCCAATGGCCGCTGCGGTCGGCGCACTGCACTGATCTGATGGCAGGAGCCAGGTGCTTCTCCTGGTCTCCCATGGGGTGCAGGGCCCAAGTACTTGGGCCATCCTCCACTGCACTCCCTGGCCACAGCAGAGAGCTGGCCTGGAAGAGGGGCAACTGGGACAGAATCCGGCGCCCCAACCGGGACTAGAACCCGGTGTGCCAGCACCGCAAGGTGGAGGATTAGCCTAGTGAGCCGCGGCGCCGGCGTTAGCTTGTTTTTAAGCCATCTTCACGTAGGTCTGAAACAGGAAGCTGCAGGTCACTGCTCTTCCCAGGAAGAAAGTGATGAGTAGGGGAAGATCCTTAGATCCCAGTGCTTATGGGCTTCGGCTTTACTTAGGTAACTAAGTGCTAATATAAATTAAATCACATACTTATAGCTCATCATTTGGAGCTCCTAATCATTTTAATAATGAAATCCACTAATATCTGATAGAGATCAAGGTTCTGGGAAAATCATGAAAACAGACTGGAACATGGGGACAATAAAGCGCTTGTAGTGAGCCAGCCACTTCAGTGAGTAAGGATGGGTGTGGGAGGCACACCCTCTGATCCAGACAGTCAGGGTTGTCTTGGCTGCGTCTGTCTTCTCTAGAATGAGGGTCATCTGAAGGCACAGGCAGGAAGGAGGCAGAGAGGTGAAGTCAGACAACCCCAGGATCCGGGACCCTGGTCTCCACGACAACCTGTGGTTTGCTCAGCAACATCTGCAGTGACTCACCAGGCGCATTTCTCTGAGGTCACTTGCTCCAAATTCTCAGGATGAGCTTTTTCTGCTTCGAAGAAAGGAAGGATTTACGTCTTACAGACCTTGTGCTAAGACTCACAGGTGGGTCTGAATCTCTTTGGCCCTCTTCAATTGTAGGAGATTCCAATGCGTAGATACCTAATCATGCAGCTGTGAGCCCACAGTAACCTTGAGCTCCTTGTACCTACACATGTGTGTGCATGTTTCTTAGTGAGTAGAGGAGATTGCAGCAAAACACCACAAACAGTGGCTTGTAACCAACAGAAATTCATTCCTCTCAGCTCTGGGTGCTGGCAGCCTGAGATCAGGGTGCCAGCATGGTGGGAGTGTATTAGTTTGTTTTTTGTGGCTCTCACAAAATACCAGAGCCTTGGGGATTTGTAAAGAAAAAAAAAAAAAAAGATTTATCTCTCACTTCTTCAGGGCCAAGCACATGACTCCGGCTTCTGTGCAGCTCTGGTGAGGGCCTCGTGGCAGATGGCATAACATTGGTGGGCATGGGTTTGGAAGAGATCACATCAGGAGACAGGAAGGCAGAGTAATGAGAGGGGCCAGTCTTCTATTTGTTATTTATAAAATAACTCACTCTCCAGGGAACTAATCCAGGTCTCATGAAAACTACGTTAATCCTTTTCGAGGTAGCATCCCCAATGACCTAATAACCTTCCATGAGATTCCACTTTATTAAAGATCCCATTACCTCTTAATATCATTGTATTGTGGACCAAGCTTCAAATACATAAACCAATGAAGCAACACACTTAGATCGTACCCAAAGCATAGCAGTCAGGGGCTGGTGGGACTCCCCCCGTTGCTGACAGCTGATTTCTCTTGGTATACTCATCTGGCAGGAGGGGAGCGAGTTCTCTGGATTCTCAAGGGCCCTTTGCACACAGCATTTTGCCTAGTGATAGGTGTTAAATACTTATTTAAACATAAATGGAGTAACCCAAATTAACTGAAAGAACACTTTCCAACAATATTAATATCAAATTTAATAATCTACCATGTCATTATCCAACTATGAATATCAGATTTAATAAACTACCATGTCATTATCCAACTAATACAATTTGCACACATGATTACTGTAAATAAAAGTATTTACTGAGAAACTCTCAGTTCTAGGGTTGCTACACAGTCTCTTTGGAGTTCTTACTGCCACTCTACAAGATTGATATTATGATTTATAACTCATGGATGAAGAGTCAGATATTTAATAAGACCAAGAAACTTGTCCAAAATCATGTGGTTAATTAGTAATTGGTCCTCAAGTGTGTAAGGTTTCAAAGATTCTTTTCTAAACCATCCCTACTTACCCACTCACTGGATCTCTGCAAAGTAATGCTCTCCCTTTCTCTCTTCCTATCTAGAGCATTGATCCCCAGGAGCCAGAATGAAAAGGGAGGCTCCTTCTTCTCCTCTTAGAGGCTCCCATCAAGTGGCAGCAATGTCATGTAACTATTGCTTAACATTACTTCTCTCCTTTTTTCTCTCTAAATGGATTCAACTCTGAGAGCATTAGAAGAGTTGACTCTAGCTCACGTGCCCCAAGCCCAGCCAACCGTGGACAGCCCACACTTGAGTCTGAGTTTTATTTCCTGTTCCCATTCATTCATCCATTCACCCATGTTTAACCAACAACAATCCTATGCCATGCGCTTTGAGATGTGCTAGGGATTCAGAAAAACAGATCCTCTACCAAAAAAATAAGAAGAGCCAAGTGGCAGAGGGCAACATAAATGGATATAATAATGGGGACAGCTGCCACTAAAGCAAAAATCAGGAAATTCACCCCAGCCAGGTCAATTTGGCCCTAACGTGTATTCTTTTTTTTTTTTTTTCCAAGGGATTTGGGAATGGAGGTACCATTGTGCTTCCTTGTCAGGGTGTTCTGGGACAGTGTGTGGATGGTGGCAGTTTTTTTATCTGCAATACCATGGAGAATCTTCTGTGGAGGTACACATCTTGATGGAATTTATCGTTACCCAGGGACACAGTGTTAACTCTTCAAAGTGATCTATAATCTTGTGCATGACATCCCGCATGTGTGAATCAAGAACACAGTCATCACATTTCTGAAGATTGCAGATGACTCCTACAGACTTGTGATGACATGCCTAAGCTCAAATTAAAATCAGTCTATAGAGAGATGGACTGCCAAGACTCTGTGGAGACAGGCGAGCACGCTGGTGCTTTTTAAAGCATCAGAGCGGAGAAGAATGTGAATCTAAGTGGAGTGGTTGAAAATAGCTGTATGCTTTGCCATTAGCAGTTGTGGCTGCAAATCAAGGGCCAATCTCATCTAAGCAGTGTAGACAGGCTCCTGTGACACACATCAGTCTTATCCGAGCTGCACGTATACATGCCTGGTTGGTGATAGAAGGATTAGCACTGTTTTCAAACAGAAAACCTAGTTATGTATGTGAGTTTTCAGTGAATATTTAGAAAAGACCTGGGAAAAACACATACCATGCCTATTCATTCTTTGAAGTGCTCTCTTCTTTGCAGAATATATGCCATATACCGTGCAAGAATCATATCACATTTTCAGAATTGATCTTTCAGGCATTATACTAGCCATTTGATGTAACACAATTCCTCAGGTCAATGCTTTACAACCATATTTTCCTAACTGATCTCCATTGAATAATCTGAAATGAATCCAACTGAAAAAATAAACTGTACTATGTTCAAATTCTAGTATACTTGAATTAATGGATCCTATGAAAATGCAAAATTTTAAATCCTGAAATAATTCTGGAATTTGGCATTTCCATCACTATGGGGAATGTGTTTGCCAATTGTTACTGAAATATTTGCAATAAAATGTTTTGAAGGAGAACTAGACTACCAAAGGCTGGTAACCTTTCAAGTGGTTTTTCTTGAGGATCTGATCATTATCAGAGTTTCTCAAAAGTGGTTTGAAGTGGGGGATTTCCCACCCTGGTGATGTGTGACAGGGCACATCAGGAAGGAAACAGAAGACCCGGTCCCTGTGCCTATCTGAGCACACGAGCCAAGCATTGTTTGTTCATCACTGCATACTCCACTCTCAGGAGAAGGTTTGACACATTCTCTGTGTACATTGGTTGAGTAGATGTATGAACAAACAGACTAGTTAAAAGTCAACCAATGGGGGCTGGCTTTGTGGCATAGCAGGTTTTGCCTCCGCCTAAGAGGCTAGCATCCCATATGGGCGCCAGTTCAAGTCCCAGCTGCTCCGCTTCTAATCTAGCTCCCTGCTAATGTGCCTGGGAAAGCAATGGAAGAATGGCTCATCTCTCCTTGTGGGAGACCTGGAAGAAGCTCCTGGCTCCTGGCTTTAGGCCTGGTCCAGCCCTGGCCATTTGGGGAGTGAATCAGCAGATGGAAGATCTCTCTGTCTCTCTGTCTCTCTCTCTCTCTCTCTCTTCCTCTCTCTATGTAACTCTTTAAAATAAATAAATAAATCTTCAAAAAGAAAAAGAAAAGTCAATCAGTGGCCAGAAAAACAGGAGATAGAGTGGAATTGCCTATTCCCAGGGGTCAGGATGGCCTCTCTGAACTACAGTTTCTTTATCTCTAATCAGACATAGTGCATGATGCAATAAACATATAAAAGTGTCTAGAAAAATGCTTGAAATCTATTAAGTAGCTCTGCTAATGCCAGTAGACCCTTCCCCTGCCCATCTCTATATATGCTCCTCCAATCTTTAGCTTATAGATTGTCTATTTTTTGAAAGGCAGAGGGGGAGGGAAGGGGGAGGGAGAGAGAGAGAGAGAGAGAGAGAGAGAGAGAGAGAAAGATCTTCCATCTGTTGGTTCACTCTCCAAATGATTGCAACAACTGTGGCTGATCCAGGCTGAACCCAGGAACTAGGAACTCTATCTGGGTCTCCAATATAAGGTGACAGTGACGCAAATAAAGGAGCCACCATCTGCTGCCTCCTGGGGTGCAGAGTCTCAGAAAGCTGGATTGGAAGCAGAGGTGGGACTGAATATTAAGCACTTCAGTATGGGATGTGGGTGTCCCAAGGAGCAGTGTAACCCACTGTGTCACAATGCCCACCTTTTGTCTATTTTTTTAAAAAATATGCTATTATGGAAAAATGCATTTCATAGGAAGTCAGACTTGGATGTTGGTCCCAGTCCAATCTCTTGGCCTCAGGGCTGTGGTTTCCTTATTTATAAAATGAGGGTTGGATTTGTTGCCCAGACCTCTCCATCTCTAAGTTCTTTTAAGCCTCCTCATTTCATCTAAGAGATCCAACAATTTTTACTTATTTAAGTCAATGAATACTACACAAAGGCTTGAGGGGCTCACGTAGTATTCATATTGTGATCTTCCACTTGATTTTAGATATCCTTTCAAAAATTCTGAGAATTCTCCCCACAATTTTAATTTGTCAGTTGCATATAGGGCAAAATCTATTAGCATGATTAAAATTTAGGCATTCTGTTTTCTCAAATATCTTGACCAACAGAGAGTTACTCTGAAAGAGATAATCTATGAATTTGTTTATCTTTTAATGTTTCAGGAAATAATGCAGATTGCTCTAAATTGTTTTCCTTTTAGTGTTGTTACTGAATGTTACACTATACATTTTAACATAGTTGGAGGGGAATTGGAAGAGACAATTTTTGGTTAGCAGAATTTTTACCAATATAAGTCTGGGTACGAGAATGTTCACTGCAGCAAGAGGAAAATTATAACTACATGGTAAACTAAAGAAAATCAAGTAATTTATTACAGCCTTCAAACAACTGTTTGTCTTAAATCCTGCTTGTGAGCATATGGGACAAACTTGAATTTCCTCAACAGTAGCAGTCTTTTTGAAAGAACAATTCTTCAGTGTAGGAAATGTTTAAAATTCTTTATGGTCTCTTCATGATTCTGAGTTACTGGAATTCATGTTCAGAAAGAATTGTCAGTCCTCACTTATTAGAAATGCAATGAGAAAAATAATGCTTCTATTATTAATTCATGGACAGTAAAAAATAATTAAATTCCTTTTATGTATTTCTTCTATCTGGTGGTGTTTTTTTATTATAAGATTAAGTGCAGGACATTGTGTGAGAAAAGACTGCTGCATAGACTGATTTGAGAAAACTAAGTTGCTAGAATAATTTTAAGACTCCATATTTCCTAACAAAAAATATTTTCTTTCTTACCCAGGAACTGAGCTTATAAGTGAAAAGAGTACAGTAAATATGACCAAATGATAAATTATCTACATATATTTCCTTGAGCATAACAGCTGTGCTTTTGGTTGGAAAACTCATTTTCAAATAGAGAATATAGACAGGGACACTTAATTAGCAGGTACTCCCATTAAGACACAAAGCTTATATTCTGCTTACTTCCTCCACCATATAATGTTTGGTGTCTAATAGATGCAGCTAATAAAGTTGGCCTTCTAATTAGGACTTTGGAAAACAAGACCATTCATCTAGAAATCAGTGTTAGAAAAAGGAAATGGCTTCATTAAGCAAGACTCATGCCTTGGATTTCCTTTTGCATTTCAAATACTTAAAAGTCAAAACAGTTTTTAATTGCTTTATGGAATGAAGACTTGATGTAAACTCAAACACTCAGAGATCCATGTTCCACGGCACTGTAGGAGAGCCACAACAGGTCCTCATATGTTGCTGTGGATTCGTTCTGAGAGGAGGAGCATGCTGCAGGCAAGAGTCCCAGAGTCACCACACAGACCCCAGGTAGTCGGGTGAAAGCAGGCCAGAGGCGAGCAGCCCACAGACTTGTTTATTTCAGTTGGTACAGCACCTTAAATAGCCAAGGCAGCCAATCTGGTCAAGGGGTGGTCTATGCCCTAACCAATCACAGCCTGTTGCCAGGCAGTTTCCGTTGCCAGCGGCCATCTTGGCATGGCCTTCTCATTCCACCACACTCATAAACTGCTTCTTAAATGATTGCTAGTTGAAGTCATCAGTCTGAATCTTTGAATTTTTCTGGGGAAGAGACAAGGGGGGATGTTGCTTTTGTGCAGGTTGGCAGTTTCCCCTCTGGGTGGTATTTGAGAATGATTATGAAATTAAGGGAATCAAACTGATTTTTGCAGCTCACCAGGATGCTTCATGTCACTACTCATTCTCTTCAACACACATTGCAAACAAACTTTTACAAAAATGCTTTCTAGAGATAGTTTGTAAATGTTGAATTTTTACCTTTTGCATAGCAATGTGTTGTATGATCTTGCCTAGAATTTATATTTTTGCAAGCTTTGTAATTTTTTAAATTATTAATTCAGAAGAACTCAAACCCTGGAAAGATATTATAACACTTAGTCTTCAAATTATATTCCAAAGATTTTCTTTACCATCATCAAAGATTTGCAAAACATTTCTATCACTTTTTTGATTGATCGTGTGACTGCTTGATAAAACAGTTTCTGAAGGTTTTGAAGAATCCAAACTAACACATATATCTATTCAAACTGTTCTCTTTTTTTTTTTTTCAAATCGAAATTTAATTCATTTCTTAACATACGTCTACCCATCATCTGAGGATATTCAGAGCATGAACTCCTGAAACAGGACTAACTTTGTTTAGCATTTCCACTTCTCACAACTCAGGATATCCAGATCTGGAAAACCACATTTCAGCATGTAATTTAGCTTCATTCATATTCCTGAATATTTATCCTCTTGCTAGCAGGGTCTGCCTCTCCACTCCCCATTTTCCTCCACACTCATACCCAATACACAGCATTTTCACTGTCCTAAAACATCTGTGTTCTGTGCTCTGCCTATTCATCCTCCCTATCTCATTACCAGAAGGTACTACCTGGATTCACTGTTACTTTGGTTTTGCCTTTTCCAGAATATCCCCTAATTGAAACCATACAATATGTGGCCTTTTCAATTACCATATTTCACTTAATAATACGCATTTGAAGTTCCTCCATGTCTTTTCATAACTCGATAGCTCATTTTTTAGTGCTGAATAGTATGCATTTGCATGTACCACAAACTGTTCTCTTTTAATGGACTGGTAAATATTTAATTTCACATTTTTTATCAATAGTTTAGACTTTTGAAATGGAGATGTTGGTGATCATACTAAATGAAATTCAGTCTCATAATTAAAACCAACTTTGGAGTCACTACTGCTCAAATGAGATATGTAAGTAACGCTCAGCCTAAGAGTTCACCTGAATAGAGAGATGTTATTTTGACTTTTCAGCTACTATTGTCAGGAATCCTAAGATGAATTGGATAATCTTGGTTTATGCTCACCTCTGGGTGATATGAGGTTTTCAAGGACATGCCTTAGATTGCATGTAATAATTTCTTAACAACTTCTTGGTAACTTATTATAATCAAATCATAATCATCATTTCATAATAGAACATAGAGCTCCTACGATTTTGTTAAGTGCTCAAATTTGACACTCACATACTCATATTTTCTTTTTGAAGTTGAAGAAAAGGTTTGGTTCCCTCCTAAGTTCATTTTCCCTTTAAACAAAAAGGAAAAATGGGGTGAGTGTTGTGGCATAGTGGGTTAAGCCTCTGCTTGGGGGTGCCTGTATCTCACACGAGAGTACCTGGGATCAAGTCCCACCTCCATTCCTGATCCAGCATCCTGCTAGTGCAACTGGGTGGCAGCAGACAATGACCCAGCACTTCAGTTCCTGCCACCGATGTGAGAGACCTGGATGGATTTCCTGACTTCCAGCCTCAGCAGGCCCAGCCCTGGCTGTTATGGGTATATGGGGAGTGAACTGTGGATGAAAGATCTCTCTGTCCCTCTCTCCCTGTCACTCTGCTTCTAATGTAAATAAATAGTTTAAAAATTTAAATGAGAAAACAAGCTCAAAAAGTTGAGGAAAGTAGCTTGACCAATGTCAACCAGTTCATAAGTAACAGAACAAGAAAATAAGTTAATTCTCCTGAATGCAGTATAACTCTGTTAACGCATGAGACCAAGATTTAGAGTATAGAGCCTGGAGAATAGAGAAGAGTTTGTCTTCAATTTATTCTTTGACAGAGAAGAAAGCAATACTAAGAATAGCTAGAAAATGCCCTAGGTCAAATTCTCCCTTGCTCCTGGTTAACACCTAATCCAGGGCTTCAGCCCATCCCAGCAACTCTTACTTCTAGGGTGACTCATTTTGCCTTGACTGGTAGAAAATAATGGTGACTTTGTTCTAGCCAAGTTGTTTCGTGGATATGAAAAAGCAGTACCGGAGTCAAATAGGCTGTCTCACAAAAAGACAGATGAAATCATTACTAGGTCACTTGTGATAAGACCACGAATTTTCTAAACACCAAGCCAAGATACCTATTTTGACATGCTATATTCTGAGAAGGGAAATATTTTACAGAGAGCTTCCCCAAGGTATAAAACTTAAATCAATTTAGTTAAGTAATTGACATTGCAGAAAATAATTAAGTAGTAATAAAATTGAGGCTGTGCTGAAAAGTACAGAATGTACAAGCACTGCTAAGTATGAAGAACATTAAAATGGAAGCTATGTAGAAGCTATTACCCAAGGATTGGTCCAGGGTTGGCAACATCTCCTGCCAGCTTGTTAGAAATGCTGACTTTTGGGCTGCAACCCAGGCTTGCAGAATCAGTATGCACGTTTTCACACAGTCTCTAGACCATTTGTATGCACGCTAAGTTTGGGAAGCACCGATTTAGAATGCAGGGGAAAAGGCCAGTGTAGGGACTCTGAAGCCTAACCAGGATGGGAGGACTAATGACCCTAAACTCTTTTATTTTGCTACTTCTTTTTGCCCCTAATTTCCTAGTCTTCAATATAGGAGTCCCTTGGGTTGCTGTTCATAGACTCTTTTAATGCTTGGAAAATATTGAGACTATTACCATCTTCGCAGCAGGGCCTACTGCTCCTTTTCTGAAATGGTTATTTTATTGCAAGTCTCCTAACAATCAAGTGTAGCAGAAAACCGCACACACCCCTTTTACTTTTCTTAACATTTCTTAACCTCAATAATGCCATTAGAGCCAGTCCTTGATTAAGCAGTGCAAAAGGAGGAAAGAATGGCATTGATAAGGTCATAAAAAAGCCTTTTAGTCATGATTTTAATCATTAGGGTCATCCTGATCCCCTCTCCCCTCTGCTTTTGTAAGAGATTGCTAATAATGAAATTCACAGGTTTTTAGTTCTGCCTTCTCTCCCTTCTGCTACTTAAATTTCTGACCCATTCTTTAAAAAGTTATGGAATTAATAATGACTAAGAAGATAAGCTAAGAGTATCAAGGATCCACGGGCTGGCTAATTGAAGGAGACATTAAATTATCATTGCCACTCATATTTATTGAGTCATTCTATGCAGGGTCTGATCTAAGAACTAATTATTTGTCCTCTGATTTAATGTGTCTTTCTGATACCACTCAGGACTCCAACAGACTGATATTAGTTCCAATAGACAGGCTGTTGGAGAATACCGTAATGTCTTTCTCCTTAATAATTGATTGCTGAGTGATTTATTTCTTTACCAGCTATATAGGCTTCCACATCTTAAAAAACATGTAGATGAGATGTCTTCAAAAAGTTCATGAAAAAATATGCATGGATTTCAAAAAATCTTTTTGCACCAAAATAGACTTGGGGCAGGCATTTAGCCTAGTGGTCCAGACACCCACATTGCATATCAGAGCAGCTACACCCAGATACCCGGCTCAGGCTCCAGATCCCAATTCCTGCTTCCTGGCCATGCAGACACTGGGAAGCAGCAGGTGCTGGCTCAATTAGATGGTCTCCCACCATCTGCATGGGAGACCTCGGTTGAGTTCTCACATTTTGCAGGCATACAGGGAATGAGCTAGATGAGAGCTCCCTCTCTCCCTCTCTTTCTCTCAAATGAATTAAAACTTTTTAAAAAATAAAGCAAAAAGAAACTTATGTTAGTTCCATTTTCTCACAAACTTTTTGAAGTACCCTCACTTTTGCTACCTTTAGTTTTGCTTAACAAAAGGAAACTCATGCTATTATCTAATTAAACATTCACATTTAAAACTTGACACAAGGGCCGGCGCCGCGTCTCACTAGGCTAATCCTCCGCCTAGCGGCGCCGGCACACCGGGTTCTAGTCCTGGTTGGGGCACCGGATTCTGTCCCGGTTGCCCCTCTTCCAGGCCAGCTCTCTACTGTGGCCCAGGAGTGCAGTGGAGGATGGCCCAGGTGCTTGGGCCCTGCACCCCATGGGAGACCAGGAAAAGCACCTGACTCCTGACTCCTGCCATCGGATCAGCACGGTGCGCGGGCCGCAGCGCGCCGGACACGGCGGCCATTGGAGGGTGAACCAACGGCAAAGGAAGACCTTTCTCTCTGTCTCTCTCTCTCACTGTCCACTCTGCCTGTCAAAAAAAAATAAAATAAAATAAAACTTGACATAAAATCTTAACTGCACTGTTAATCAATGGTCTCATTGCCTTGTAGAAAAGCAGAATACTAGCTCTCTGGAGTTAGTATCAGCCTTTGAAAAGTGCCAGTATACCAATAGTCATGTCACATGTTTTGATTCCATATGGACCTGTGAAATATGGATATGTAGAAAACAAAGTCAATGTTTTGTTCATTAAAAGTCAGAATTTATTAAATGGCTCAGATGATTTTAAAAAGTTAAAAAATCATTGTAAACTGAGAGATATTAACTTGATGCATATATAAATTAATAGCATTGAAAACTATTTAATTTTAAGTGACATAGATGTATTTGCCCTAAAGTAGATTAATTATTTAGTAATCTTTATATCTGTTTATTTTTATATTTCCATTTTCTTACACACAATCTAGCTGTTTGTTTTTAAAGAACCAGATAACATCTGCTATAGATAGAAAATGAATCTTGTTTTTACAACTATCTTGATATTCTGAAAGTAAATATGTTTAGAATTATGTTAACCACAACAAGTTATGAGTTTCACTTATGTCTTATCATAAAGTGCAGAGAAACTTTTTTTTCCTGTATCATCCATGAGCCTAAAGTAGGTACCTAGGACTATCCCAGTTGTGTGACTAAAAGTCCCAAATCCTGGAAAATCTCTCAATCCTGGGAAAAATAGGCCAATTGGGTGTCTTAGCTGAAGTTTCTCAACTCTATATATTTAGAATAACTCATGAAACTTTCCACTCTTCCACATCTTCCCTCCCCTAACGACCAAATCCCAGAGCTTGTGCCTCACCTGTGATGACCATAGAGAGCTTAAATTGATGGACCCCAAAGAGGCCTCTATTTCCTGGTTATTTTCTCTCTCCTGAACTTTTTTTGCTATAACAGCCTATAGCAACCTCATCCAGAGGTATCGCCCACTCCCATTGCCCCATGTGTTTTCTTCATTCTATCCAATGAGGTCAACAAATAACTCAACCAGGTATCATAGCTATTAGTTTCCAGTAGGAATTTGTCCTGCCAAAGTGGTAATGAATCAAGATTGGTGCTTGATTCTCTTTCCTACCCAGAATTCTTTTCCTACTTTATAATGTAATTAAGTAATGAAATATAGTGTTTTTACACAAAGAGGACTTTTTGTCCCTCACTTTTCAGAAATATATGAATCTAAAGTAACATAGATGTGGACAAGAATATTATTGCCTTTTTCAAGACACTTAGGAGTACTGAATCCTTTTGTAGGTCTAGGAAAATAGAAACAGAGAACTTAAAAAAGTTCATAGAAAATGGAATTAAGTTTATTTTGATGCCAAAAATGTTTGAAATCCATGGTTTTTTAAATTTTTAATTAGTTTTTAACAGATTTAATATAGCTCACAGATATAATTCTAAGAATATAATAATATCCCCCTCCATTTTTTTCAAAATACTCATTTTCCATGGTACTTTTTAGGACTCCTTATAACCGACATTTGCTTGCCTGCTATATTCCTGTCATATCGCTGGGTTCCTTGTGCACGTTAACAAACCTGGTTTTCATGTATAGTCTTGAGTAAGTAACATTGCAGTGTTTCATAAGTGAGGGAAATGAAACTCAAAGATTTCAGGTAAACTATTGAACTTCCCAGGAAAGTGAGGAAGCCAGGACATAGAGCAGATCTGTATTAACCTCTTGAGTGCATGCTCCGTGATGGGGAAAGCAAAGGGAGAGCAATTGATACAATCTGTGCACTTTGCCCAAATTATCCTGGTAAATAGACTTGAAATGCTGCTTAAAACTGCTGATTGACCTGTCGGAAAGCATCCTACCTGGGGAGAACAATCAGACAAGTAAACATGATGTTCAGATGAACAATTGCCCTCACATATAATGACTATGCTTATTTTGAAAGGCAGGTGATGAAAACTCTGTAAGAAACCTCCTAGTGGTTTATTTTAAATTAACCTCCTCCTGTTTCCTATTTGGAAAATGATATCCTTATTTATCATTCTGGAGCTGTTTGCAGGCCTCTCCTTCTAATGTTTATTACCAAGAATTGTTTTGTGATGGCTGATTGCCCCAAATCAAGGATGGCAAGATAACCTTGCCTTCAGTTAAAATCACTCAGGGGATTGGCAAAAGTCAACAAGATAAACCAAAACGCAAACACTGCATGTGCAAATAGCAGCCCCATATAGAATTTCAGTTTGAATTATTTAAAAATAATGAAAATGTCCTCATTCACGAATATTTAATCAGTGAGGAGGCAAAGGTGATAGTATACCAAATCATTGTTAAGGCATTTTGGGATGTAGAACTTTTCTTGTTAGTCTAAATTCACTTAACTCTTGGGTAATATTCTTGCTGATTTAATAATTTGCCCCTTCAACTATACTGTAAATCACTACAAAAACATATCACATATTTGGAAGATGTCATAAATGACCAAATATTTGAACTTGCAAATGATCTAGTCTGACCTTCTTGTGGATAAGGAAGGTGAATACAGAGAAGTTAAAGGGCTAACAAGTGTCAGTGTTTGCACAGGGACTGAGGCGTGGGCTCCAAGCAGATTGTTCAGCCTATAAACCATGTTGCCTCTCTGAGATAGCAAATCTCTTCATTTCATGCAGGTAAAAGATGTTATCTATTGGGACACTGTTTATGACATGATCCTTACATAAGACTATCCTGCTAATCGGAACAATCCTTGCCATGCAGGGCCATGTCAAGGAGGGCTTTGATTCCCCACACTGCTTCTCTTTGTGCTACAGTGTCTTACACAGTGTGCTGCGTGTCTTACACCTGATTTGTGGGATTTTACCCAACCTTTCCTTTGCATATTATCACATTCAATACCAAAAGAATGATGCTGGATAATTCTTCTCTTAAAGTCCACAGAATCATGTCCGTACAAGCACTGGAAATCTAATATATTTTGTTATGTCTGTTATCAAACCAGCATATTGTGATCCTTTACTGAAAACATGCTAGTTACAAAAACATGTGTAACTTGACTTCACTTTTTATTTGTTTGGATATCGTTTGATATATGCACTGAGCCATTTTCCAAGTTTTTTTTTTTTTTAATTGATGACCAAAAATCACTTTTAAAAGAATGTTAAAGTATTTTTCCCCTTAAGTGGATTATGTAGAGGAACATAAAGTGGTAATAGTCACTGGTAACTGTTCTTAAATGATCCCAATGGACTTTCAAGTTAGCACATTTCCAAAGCAAATGGAATTGGGGAAGGGATGGCTTGACACTTTAGCTGTCGCTGTTGTCCTGTCAGCTGTCACTGCAGCCCAAAGTATCAGGGCAAACCAGAGCTACTGTTAGCTGCAGTCCAGTGCCTGCCAGCCTGGGTGAGGAGGGTAGGGAAGGATTGTGTTACTCTGTGACAGCTGAGTCTTTCCAAGGGAATTAGCTACCTAATTCCCCTAATGAAAATGTACCTTTTACATGAAATTGGAAGAGGAACAAAAATAGAAGTAGAATTGGTGCTTTTACGAACACTAAACAGGCTTTCTGATTCTGATGCTAAAGTAATATTTTTAAAAAAGATGTAACCATCTATATATATGTGTGTGTATATATATATATATATTCGTAACACAGAGTTAGCAAGGAAGACTGAATATTTATCACTTTGTGTGCGTGTGTTAAACATTCCTAATCCAAACCAGAGAAAATTTAGCTGATGTACAATTATGTTTTGCAGAAGCAATTTCTCATTTTATTTCTTCCCCTTTTTGTTGCTTGGGATCTCATGCTAACCTTCACAGGAAGTCTTACAAATAGGGAACCAAAATTACCTAAAAACTAGACTACTTGTCCTTGGGAATTCTCTTAGTCTCTCCTGCTTAAGAATTTGAGAGTTGAACTAGAGACTTTTAAAGTCTTTCTTACCCTAATGTCTTGTGAGATGCAAAGTTAAACTTTGACAGCCACATGCTCACTTTGGCTCTTAACATCATGTTTTCCTTCCTTTCATGATCTCTCTATTAATATGAGGCCCTAGAATCTTATAGTATTTTGTGGGTATGATGAAGGGCCAAGTTGTTTTCAACTCCTTACGTTAGCGTACATAAACATTTTGACCCCATGAATGTATACAAGTATACATGTCATTAAATTTATTTTAAATATTTTAAAGACTTATTTATTTATTGAAAGAATTAGAGAGAGAGAGAGAGAGAGAGAGAGAGAGGTCTTCCATCCACCGTTTCACTCCCCAAATGGTCACAATGGCCAGGGCCGGGCTAGGGTGAAACCAGGATCCAGGAGCTTCATCTGGTCTCACACATGGGTACAGGGGCCCATACCCTTGGGCCATCTTCTGCTGCTTTCCCAGGTGCATTAGCAGGGATCTGTATGGGAAGTGGAGTAGCTGAGACTCAAACCAGCACCTATATGGGATTCTGATGCTTCAGAAAGGAGCTTAACAAGCTACATTATAATGCATTCCACTAAACATTGTTTTAACAAAAAAAACTTCAGGACCTGACAAATCTACCAGAGAATGATTTCTATGTCCCTGATTTAGAGCAACCTATTTGATGTTCAATTTCTCTTTTTTGTCTTATTCTTTCATGCTATTCTGTCTTCTAAGTAGTTGTTTCCATATCTTATAATCAATGGGAATATCCATTTCAAATAATGCATTTACTCCAGATTAAAATTAGTTGAACAGGTAGTTCTTTGCCACTAGTTTGAATTGTCAAGCTTGGAAAATTCTAAAGGAATATGTGATTGAGCCACTAATGAGGCATTTTCTTCTCTCAGAAAAATACCCTAAGGTATTCTAGATATTCTAATAGTGGGGATCTTATATTAAAATTACCTGCAGCTCCCATCCTCTGAAGACAACAAATGCAAGATTAAGATCCCCAATCATGTTGCTGCCTTCCACCACAGATTTCAGATATATTGTTCTATTTATTCTGTTAACGTCAGATGGAAGTTCTATCAGGTTGTGGGCTGAGATTGTTGACTCAGGAATGGAAACCCATTCTAATTACTAGAATTAAAGATTATTACTTATCTTACTTTCAGTTAAAAGCTCAGCTCTCTTTAGTCTTATAATAAGACTAATAGGGACTCATATAGAGCCAATGGAATCTTACTCTTAATTCTACCCATCTGTATTTATAGTAAATGATGGCCGACGCCGTGGCTCACTAGGCTAATCCTCTGCCTTGCGGCGCCAGCACACTGGGTTCTAGTCCCGGCCGGGGCGCCGGATTCTGTCCCGGTTGCCCCTCTTCCAGGCCAGCTCTCTGTTGTGGCCAGGGAGTGCAGTGGAGGATGGCCCAAGTGCTTGGGCCCTGCACCCCCTGGGAGACCAGGATAAGTACCTGGCTCCTGCCATCGGATCAGCGCGGTGCGCCGGCCGCGGCGGCCATTGGAGGGTGAACCAACGGCAAAGGAAGACCTTTCTCTCTGTCTCTCTCTCTCTCACTGTCCACTCTGCCTGCCAAAAAAATAAAAAATAAATAGTAAATTATATACTTTCCAAAATAGGTAAAACTCTCATTTCCTTATTATTTTACAAAGGAGTGTTGCAATTCACTTTTGGTAATCAGTGAAACAGCAGATCCTAAAGATTTTATTTTAATTTACAAGATTAAATTATTTTAATTCTATTTCTTAGTAGCATGGAAAGGACTGCCTTCTTCTAGAGTAGAGATACTGCCTTTGAAAATCTTAATATCCAAAATCATTTCTGAATATCCTTAACGGTGGTCCCTTCCAAATTCATTGTTGAAATTTTAAACCCCAAATGTCTTAGAAAGTGTTATCTTTGGGAAGAGATTAGATCATGAGGATTCTCATTAATAGTTTTGTTCACAATATATATTGTACACAGACTTATTTTCAGTGTTTAAAATTTTTTTTCTTTTTTTTTATTTAGTAAATATAAATTTCCAAAGTACAGTTTATGGATTACAATGTCTTCCACCCCCCATAATTTCCCTCCCACTCGCACCCCTCCCATCTCCCACTCCCTCTCCCATTCCATTCACATCAAGGTTCATTTTCAATTATTTTTATATACAGAAGATTGATTTAATATATATTAAGTAAAGATTTCATCAGTTTGCACCCACACAGAAACACAAAGTGTAAAATACTGTTTCAGTACTAGTTATAGCATTACTTCACATTGGACAACACATTAAGGACAGATCCCACATGAGAAGTAAGTACACAGTGACTCCTGTTGTTGACTTAACAATTTGACACTCTTGTTTATGGCGTCAGCAATCTCCCTAGGTTCTAGTCATGAGTTGCCAAGGCTATGGAAGCCTTTTGAGTTCGCCGACTTCGATCTTATTCCGACAGGGTCATAGTCAAAGTGGAAGTTCTCTCCTCCATTCAGAGAAAGGTACCTCCTTCTTTGATGGCCCAATTCTTTCCACTGGGATCTCACAGAGATCTTTCATTTAGGTCTTCTTCTTTTCTTTTTTTTTTTCATGTATTCCATATATACAGATTTAGGAGCCTAGTGATGCTCCCCACCCTACCTTCCTCCCAACCATGCTCCAACACTCCCTCCTCCTCCTTCTCTGATTTTTTTTCCATGATCTATTCTTAGTCTATTTTATACTCATTAACTCTACACTACTTTAGGAATTCAACAAATGGAGTAAAAAGCAAAAAAGGACTATTCCTCAACAGTAGAGACAAGGGCTAAATAATCACCAAACCTCAAAATATCAATTTCACTCATACACATTATTCATTACATTTTTAGTATTCTACTAGATACCACAGATCATGGGAAAACATATGGTATTTTTCTTTCAGGCCTGGATTATTTCACTAAGTATGATGGTTTCCAATTTCTTCCATTTTGTTGCAGACAGGATTTCATTCTTTTTACAGCTGAGTAGTAGTCCATAGTGTACATATACAATAATTTTTTTATCCAGTTATCAGCTGATGTTCATCTGGATTGATTCCATATCTTAGTTGTTGTGAATTGAGCTGCAATAAACATGGGGGTACAGATCACTGTTTTATATGCTGATTTTTTTCATTTTGATAGATAAATTTCTATGAGTGGGATTGCTGGGTCTTTTGATATATCTACTTTCAGCTTTCTTTTTTAAAAAAAAAAAAAGATTTATTTTATTTATTTAACAGGCAGAGTTACAGAAAGAGGTAGAGACAGAGAGAGAGGTCTTCCATCCTCTGGTTTACTCCCCAGATATCTGCAATGGCTGGAGCTGCAATGATCCAAAGCCAGGAGCCAGGAGCTTCTTCTGGGTCTCCCATGTGGATGCAGGGGCCCAAGACCTTGGGCAATCTTCTACTGCTTTTCCAGGCCACAGCAGAGAGCTGGATAGGAAGATGAGCATCCAGGACTCGAACCAGCGCCCATAAGGGATGCTGGCGCTTCAGGCCAGGGCGTTAACCTGCTGCGCTTTCTAAGGTTTCCTCATAATGTCTTCCACAATGGCTGTACTAGTTTACATTTGCACCAGCAGTGGATTAGGGTGCCTTTTTTCCACATCCTTGCTAACATATATTGTTTGATGATTTCTGTATGAGAAATCATGTGATTTTGATATGCATTTCCCTGGTGGTTACTGATCCTGAGCAATTTTTTAAGTACCTATTGTTCATTTGAGTTCCCCCCACACACACTTTTTTTTTTTTTTTTTTTTTTTTTTTGACAGGCAGAGTGGACAGTGAGAGAGAGAGACAGAGAGAAAGGTCTTCCTTCCGTTGATTCACTTTGGTGATCCAAAGCCAGGAGCCAGGTGCTTCTCCTGGTCTCCCATGTGGGTGCAGGGCCCAAGGACTTGGGCCATCCTGCACTACACTCCCAGGCCACAGCAGAGAGCTGGACTGGAAGAGGAGCAACCGGGACAGAATCCAGCGCCCCGACGGTGACTAGAACCTGGGGTGCCAGTGCTGCAAGTGGAGGATTAGCCTATTGAGCTGTGTTGCTGGCCAAGTTTCCTCTTTTGAAAACTGCCTGTTAAAGTCCTTAGCCCATTTCTTAACCGGATTTTGTTGTTGATGAGCTTCTTAAGCTCTTTATAGATTCTGTATATTAATCCTTTATCAGACACGTAGTTTGCAAATATTTTCTCCCATTCTGTCAGATGCCCCTTTGCTTGGCTGAATGTTTCTTTTGTAGTGCAGACGCTTCTCAGCTTGATGTAATCCCATGTGTCTATTTTGGCTTTGATTTCCTGTGCTTCTGAGATCTTTTTTGAGAAGTCTTTGCATACGCCAATGTCTTGCAGAGTTTTCCAACTTTTCTCCTGCAATAATTTGATGGTATCGGATCATAGATTTAGACCCTTGATCCATTCTGAATTGATTTTTTATAAGGTGTAAGGTAGGGGTCTTGTTTCATATTTCAGAATGCAGAGATCCAATTTTCCCAGCACTATTTGTTGAAGAGACTATCCTTGCTCCAGGGATTGATTTTAGTTCCTTTGTCAAAAATTAGTTTGTTATACACACATGAATTGATTTCTCTAGGTCCTATTCTGTTCCATTGGTCTACTGATCTGTTTTTGTGCATATATAAGTCTGTTTTGACTATAATTATCCTGTAATATGTCTTGAATCAGGTGCTGTGATGATCCAGGATCTCTTGTGTTTCTGTATGAATTTTACCATCTTTTTTATAGATCTGAGACTATCATTGGTATTTTGATTGGAATTGCATTGAATCTGTAATTTGTTTTCCATAGTATGGGCATTTTGATGGTGTTAATTCTTCCAATCCTGGGACATGGAAGATTTTTCCATTATTTGTGTCTCATTTATTTATTTTTAGTTTTAAAAGCAAGATTTATTACAATCAAAGACCTCCAGCCAGAACAGCATGAAGGGAGGTTTCCAAGAGAGGAAAAACCCAAGGGACCCAATGGCACTGGGTGGGGTGGTTAAGTACAATGTTGAGGAAGAAACTGCCAATAAGTAAGGTGGAGACAAACCTAACAAAAAACCTGATTTACAATCCTTTATCCCATCTGGCTTGTTCATGGTAAAACAAAAGACCACCCAGAAGGGTAGGATAGGTAACTTGTTTTCACAGTAAACTGTGAGCTCAGAAGGATAAAACACTACTCTCTTGCTATTCTCATGGTAAATTTGGAAGCTTTTAAGGAGTGAGCAAGCAGGCACTTTTGACCTAACTTGATGTCTTCACCCCCAAGACAGCCCTGGGGGAAAGCAAGCACTCTACACCCCAAATTTCCACTGTGACCACCTGAATATCTATTAACCCCTCTGACTCCTCACATTCCCCCCTAAAGAGGGGTGGACCCTAACATCAGTTATGGGAGACTGGACAATGATCTCTCTGGCTGCTTCATGCTGAAAAGGAGTATCAATGGGAAGAGCAGTCAAGAGAGGGTTCCAGCAGGAGATGGCTTCTTGAGGACGACTCAGTGCCAGCTTGCAGAAACTGCTTCCCTCCAAGGTTTTATGTGCATGGCCACCTAGAATTTCACTGTTTCAAGTCTGGAGAAAATGAATCTAACAATCAGTTTAAATTCACAGGCTCTAAAACAAAGGACAGGGAGGACCTAAGAAAGGTACTCTCTAAACCACAAGAAAGTTTTCCCATTTAAAGGCAAATAGGAACTGACAGAAGAGGCCTGAAAATAATCAGGTGGGTTTTAAGGCCTTGCCAGTTATGAGACCCAGATCTATCTACCTCTTCACATGGAGTACTAAAAGAGACATCATAAGGGAGGTGTGAACTTCCTTAGGGGTGGCACCCTGTTGACTTCCATTACCTAGCTGGCCTGAGAGAAGAGTTGGCCAGGTAAAGGCAGGTGGCATCTCTAACAGGAAATTTACAGTTCTGCCTTCAATGTTGAATATCTTACTTGGCCAGCTCCTCACCAGCAGTGGTTACTTTGAAAGTTGGGCATAGCTAAGGGCTTTTCAGCTTAGAACCAACAAGGACTGTGGCTCTGACCTGGACTGTGGCTCTTCCCTTCAACTCCAGGGAAGCTCCATTTCCAGTGACCCAACTCTTGACTGCAAAACTGCCAGAGCTCTCCATAAGCTGACTTCTGCTAAAGCCCTGGATTTCCACATCAAAAACCAATGCAGTGGACTGCCCTGGTGGGTCTCCTTGATGGCATATCACTGTATAAAATAACCATTAATTGGCCTGCCACCTATCTTTACATTGCTTCTGTTGCCTAGTTTCTCTTCCTCCTGGTATTTGTTAAAGCAGACCAGAGGAAACCTTTAACAGGAAGAAAGTCAAGAGATGCTCAAGTCCCTTCTCTAAACTTTGGTGGCCTAAACTAGAAGTCTATAGTCACAGGCATGTTCTGATAATGGTTTTTCTTTGAGGTAAACAATGCCCATGAGAAAAGTTATGTCCTTGCTTTAACAAACATAATGATAATTTTATCTCCAAAATTTGATGTCATTATATATTTCTTTCTTTAAAATTTTGTAATTTTCATCTTAGAGATGGTTAACCTCCTTGATTAAATTTATTTCAAAGTATTTAACTTTTGTAGCTATTATGAATGGGAGTGATCTTACAAGTTCTTTCTCTACCATGACATTGTCTATGTAATACAACTGCTATTGACTTTGTGTGTTAATTTTATATTCTGCCAGTTTACCAAACTCTTCTATAAGTTCCTATATATAGAATCATGTCATCTGCAAACTGGAATAATTTGACTTCCTCCTTTCCAATTTGTGTCCCTTTTATTTATTTTTCCTGCTTAATGATTCTGGCTACAACTTATAGAACTATGCTGAATAGCAGTGGTTAAAGTGGACATGCTTGTCTGGTTCTGAATCTTAGAAAAAAGGCTTCCAATTTTCCCCATTCAATATGATGGTGGCCGTGCGTCTGTCATAAATTTTCTTGATTGTGTTGAGCAATGTTCCTTCTATTCTCAAATTGTTTAAGGTTTTTATCATGTAAAGACTTTGTATTTTATAAAATAATTTCTCTGCATCTATTGAGTCAACCCTGTAGTTTTTATTCTTCAATTTGTTAATATGATATATCACATTTATTGATTTGTATACTTTGAACCATCCCTGCATACCAGGGATAAATCCCATTTCGTTAGAGCGAATGATCTTTCTGATGTACTGTTGGATTCAATTAGCTAGTATTTTGTTGAGGATTTTTGTGTCTATGTTCATCAGTGAGATTGGTCTATGGTTCTCTTTCTTTGTTGAATCTTTTCTGGTTTTAGAATTAAGGTGATGCTGGCTTCATAGAAAGAGTTTGGGAGTGTTCACTCCCTTTTAATTGTTTTGGATAGCTTGAGAAGAATTTGAACTAATTCTTCTTTCAATGTCTGGTAGAATTTGGCAATGAAGTTGTTGGGTCCTGGACTTTCCTTTATCAAGAGTGCCTGTATTATTACTCCAAATTCTGCCTTGGTTATTGGTTTGTTTAGGTTTTCTGTGGCTTCATGACTCAATTTTGGTAGATTGTATTTGTCCAGAAATCTATCCATTTCATCCTGATTTTCCAATTTATTGGCATATAGTTATTTATAGTAATTCCTAATGATTCTTTTTATTCATGTGATATCCCTTGTTACATCTCCTTTTTCAACTCTGATTTTATTATTTGGGTTTTCTTCCTCTTTTTTTGCCAATGGTGTATCATTTTTTTTCTTTTTTTCAAGAAACCTATCCCTTCAAATCACTGGTCATTTGTATTAATTTTTTGTTTCAATTTTATTTCTTATTTTAAATATTACTTTCCTCCTACTAACTTTGGACTTGACTTATTGTTGTTTTTATAAGTCCTTGAGATGCTTTGATAGCTCATTTATTTGATGCCTTTCCAACTTCTTGATGTAGGCACTAATTGCTATACTCTTCTCTCTTAACACTGCTATCACTGTATCCCATCAGTTTTCGGGTTTTTTTTTAAAGACTTATTAATTTATTTGAAAGACAGAGTTACAGAGAGGCAGAAGTGGAGAGAGAGAGGTCTTCCATCTGATGGTTCACCCTGGATGGTTGCAATGGCTGGAGCTGAGCCAATCTGAAGCCAGGAGCTAGAAGCTTCTTCTGGGTCTCTCATGTGGGTATAGGGGTCCAAGGAGTTGGGCCATCTTCCACTGCTTTCCCAGGCCATAGCAGAGAGCTGGATTAGAAGTGGAGCAGCCAGGATATGAACCAGTGACTATATGCCAGCACTGCAGACAGTAGCTTTACCCACTAAGCCACAGAACTGGTCACTCCCAATTGTTTTAATATGTTGTATTATCATTTTCATTTGTTTCCAAGAACTTTTTGAGTTTTCTTTTGATTTCTCTATGACCTTTTGTTCATTCGGGAGCATGTTGTTCAGTCTCCATGTGTTTTATATTTTCTAGATATCCATTCTTTTTTTTTAGATATCCGTTCTTTAAAAAAATTTATTTATTTAAAAGGCAGAGAGAGAGAGAGAGAGGGAGAGAGAGAGAGAGAAAGATCTTCCATCAACTGGCTCACTCCCAAGTGAATGCAATGACCGAGGCTGGGCCAGCCTGAAGTGTGTATCCAGGAGCTTCTTCCATGTCTCTCATGTGGGTGCAGGGGCCCAAGAACTTTGGCCATCTTCTATTGGTTTCCCAGCCTATTAGCAGGGAGCTGGATTGGAAGTGGAGCAGCTCAGACTCAAACTGGCACCCATTTGGGGTGCCGTCATTGCAGACTGTGGCACTAGCCCCTTTTAGAGCTTCTTAACTTGTTAATTTCCACCTTCGTCAGAAAAGATACATGGTATGATTTCAACTTTTTTGAATTTCTTGAGGCTTACTTTATGGCCTAGTACATGGTCTATCCTAGAGAAAGTTCCAGAAACTGATACATCTTCAACTATGAGATGCAAGATCTATAGATTTCAGTTAATTCCACATTGTAGATTAGCTCTGTTGTTTCTTTGTTGATTTTCTGCCTAGGTGATCTGTCCATTTCTGAAAATGGGGTGTTGAAGTCCCTCATTACTATTATATATGCAGTCTATGTCTCCCTTTAGAACCATTAACATTTTTTTAAATAGGAAGGCACTCTGACATTGCATTTATGAATATTTATTATAATCACATCTTCCTGTTTAATTGATCCCTTACCTATTATATAATGCCTTACTTTGTCTCTTTTAACAGTTTTTGAGTTCAATTCCATTTTGTTTGATATTAGAATGGCTACACCTGCTTATTTTTGCTTTCCATTAGTATGGAATATGTTTTTCCAT
>NC_091435.1:31961512-32019691 GCF_964237555.1 Oryctolagus cuniculus
AAAAATTGCATGTTGGCTCATTTGATAGTATCCCATGAATCTCAAACATGTTTTTATAAGTTTTCTAATTTCTCCTTTTTCTTTTGGTCTGAGATATTTCCAAAATTTGTCTTCTCTTGAATATTATTTCTCTGCCTCACTAAATATGTTGTTAGAACTTTCTACTGTATTTTTCATCTGACATATTGAATTCTTCGTTTCTAATATTTTATTTTGATTTTTGTTCAAAATCTCAATCTCATGAGAAACTCCTTCATGTCATGTATGGATTTCCTTAACTCATGAATTTGCTTCTCATTGCTTCTGAGTAATTGTATGATCATTCTTTTGAATTCCTTTTCAGGCATTTCATCAACATCTTTGTCTTCATATTCAAATATTGGTGTGTTGTTGTGTTTTTTTGGGAGGAATTCATGTCATTTTCCTTATTCTTATGTCTTCTATTTCTGTGTATTTTCAGGCAATTTTGGAAATACTTGCTTCTCTTTTGATGGTTTTTATCTTTGAACAGTGCCTCTGTGGCTTAGTGGAGTGTCTTCTCTTTTAGTGAATGCCAAGAGGTGTATGCTGGGTGTGGCCAGGGAGCTGTGGTCAGAGCTCAAGTGTGGAGTGAGAATCCAGGGTGACACCAAAGTTGGGCATGGTATATCTCCTTTATTGTCAGCAGAGGAGAGGGTAAAATCATATCTGTTGGTGTAGTTTCAACCTCATCTCCTGTTCCAAGGTGATCGATGACCTGGGTTAGCCCACAGTGCATATAATCCCCCTTCACACTTGTGCATGAACTGCATAAACGCTCTGTACAGTCCTCGGTGAGAGCATGAAACCCTCTGCAATCACCCATCGGGGAATTCTGAGCCTCTGACACCAGACACAATGACTGCCCAGAGAACTACCCACATCCTATGCCTTATCAAATAGGCACAGATTTCCCACAGCCACTGCATGCAAGGCTCTCACAGTCATAGGACGCAAAGGATCTGCTCTACTCCACGAGCATTACCCATCCACGAGAGAGTAGAGATGTTCCCAGAGCCAATTGCCTGTGAGTACTCCCCTTTGGCAATTTGAGCCCCAAAGCCTGTGATATGTTGATAGGCTGGGGGCACCTCACAGTCCCACTTCGGAGCCAGTCTCCTGTCAACCCTCCCAGCCAGACTCAAAGTCAGTGGAGAATAACTTTTTCCCTCTGGTAAAAATCCCCTGATCACACACATTTACAAAAGCTACTGCAACTTCTATTGGTTGCAAAATGTCTCCTTGTCCCACCAGTTGCCAGGGGCCCTTTTAGGGGAATGAAGAGAAAGAAACATGCTTTTCTTTCACTGGATTAGGTAGGTATCTTGCTCCCCTCCAGGGCTCCTGGCCAGACTCAAAGATAATGTGGTTCATAAGGCTCTCCCTCAGGCAATATCAGCCAATGGCAGAAGCTGCAGTCTGCTTTCACCATGCTCTCCAAAGCTGATATCTCCTCCAGTTCTGAGCTCTGGGGTTGTCTATTCCACAGACTTTTTGAAGGCCAGTCATATTCATGAATTTCAAAATCTTTTTGTATCAAAAATAAACTTATATTTTAATTCTATTTCTAGGATCTTTGAAAGATTCTCATATACTGATCTTTCTCTGTAGTTATATTTAAAGGAAACTGATACCAATCCTAGTCTCAAGTGTGGCTCCCAATTGATCTAAGCCAAACATGAAGTTCCCAATACTTTTGCCACTGACAGTTTAAGCATCACCTTGCAATGTATGTCTGGTCAATGAGCTATAAATGTACATGTGCTAGGGAAATTTTCTTTCCTCCTGAAAAAGTATGTGGAAAATGTTATCTGTATTAGTCTACTTGTCATGACTTTCACTAACTTGAGAGAACCTTCTTGGGAAGGAAAAGGTTTATTTCAGCTTACAGTTTGGAGGTTACAGTTCTGGGTTGACTGGCTCTGTGGTCTGGTGTCTAAGAGAGGCTGGTCACGGCAGGTGCAGAGGAGAGATCACATGGTGACCAAGGAAGCAGACTGCACAGCTAAGCAGAACATGAACTCAAATAACCAACCCTCTCTTCAGAACTCCTCTCTGAAGACACATCTTCAGTGACCTAAAGACCTCCCTTCAACCTCACCTCCTAGCTACTACTTTCAGATCAAGTCCCTACTCTTATGCCATTAACCATCAACATTGTCATCAGAGCTTAAACATCTGCATGAGTTTAGGGGAGACAAATCCCACCTCACTTATAACATGACCAAATTTTCTCACCTTGGTCATTGTTGTATCCACTCTCGGTACAACCACCTTGAACCCTGACAAAACCCATTCATAAAATAATCTAAGGCACAGAGGAATTTAAAGGTATCAAGCTTATGGGATGCCCAATTCCTGTACTTTAAAAGATAATTAATACTCTTATTTAAGCTAGTTGAATCAATATTATCTTTATATGCAGCTGTGATCATCCTGATAGAAAATTATTCCATATTTCTTTTTTTCTCTTTGGAATCTCTAAAAGCAATATTTTCCACCATATATTGAGTCCTACTTTGAGATCTTAGAATTTACAAAATACCATAAGGAAAAGGAATGAGAGAGTCAAAATTAGGCCAAAACAGAAATGATCAAAATATTTATGATTAAAGGTCCACACACTTCTAAAAGATTGGCTTTAGAAAGCACAGATCCTAATGCTTATAATTCCTGGTCAAAAACTATGGGGGTATGCAATGATTGAATCTTTCAGTACACATTGCACACTGCTAAATCCATGTGAGTGCAGCTAACTGCTGTCGCTCCCCCTCTTCGTGGAGGAACGACACTAAACCCTGCCTAGGCTTCATATCCGAGTCACGGCACCATTATGTCGCTCCCCCTCTTCGTGGAGGAGCAACACAGGACCCTGCGCTGTTCTTTTGTCTGCTCGGCCCTCCCCGGGTTTGCTGCTGGTTCTTCCCGGGTTGGCTACTATCCCTTCCACCTCCGTGGAAGGGCAGTTCCCCCTGGCCACATTCCCCACTTCCGCAGGGGAGCGGCACACCGCCGGCCGGTTCTCTCGGGGGCTGCACGGGTGTTCCTTCAGCTAGATGTTCCCCATAGATGTTCCTGGTGCATGCCGTCTCTCTCCTCCTTTATAGTCCTCCTCCGCCAATCCCAACTCAGCTGCCCACACGCCGAGTACGCTGCTCTCCTCCAATCAGGAACAAGTCCTACAGTTAATTGGTTGAACTGGAGGCAGCTGTGCGGAAGCTGTTTACTTCTCTCCCAGCGCCATATTGTGGGAGAGCAGATGCATAGAATAAGTCCTAATTCCAGTAACAGTCTAGTCCGGTTTGCTCCCCACAGATCCCCCTTTCTTTTTATTTTTGGCGTTGATACGCGCCTGTCTTCGGTGTCCCGCGGCACACACTCTGCTCTACTTGCTAGAGTTGCCACAGGCTCTTACAAGTCCTATCAATCAGGAAAACCGAATCCGGGTCCTCACTTCGCCATTGTGAGGAGGTTTTTAGGCGCTGATGCGTGCCTGTGTTCGGTGCCCTGCAGCGCATGCTCTGCTCTGCTAGAACTGCCTGCAGGTGTTTACAAAACCTATCAGGCAAACCGAATCCAAGCCTTCTCATTGCCTTATTGTGGGGGAGACTTATTAGTGTTGGTTCGTGCCTATCTTCGGTGACCTGCAGCTCATACTCTGGTCGAGCTTTGCTGGCGCTTACCGCCTTAAATCAGGCAGACCGAATCCAAGCCTCCTAATTGTTGCATTGTGGGGAAGCTTTACTGATGTTAATTCGTGCCTGTCTTCGGTGACCTGCGGCTAGCCGCCCAGGTGCTCATCGCCTCACTAATCGGGCAGACCGAATCCAAGCCTTCTAATTGGCATGTTGAGGGGAGGCCTTATTTCTCTCTATTTCTCTATCTCCGGGCATTCCTATTTCTCCCATTTTACTTCTATCTTCCAGCATTCCTATTTTTCTCACTTTACTTCTAAACTTCTGTTTCTCTTATCCCTGCGGCTTTCCGGCACCTCGCCCCGCCGGCGGGTTCCCGGCTCTGCGCCGCTTCAGCCCGCGCGCCTCTCTCATCTGCGCAGCTTCCCGGCTTTGCGCGGCTCGGCTTCGCGCGCTCCGCGGTCTCCACGCTTAACCCTTTCGCGTCTGAACCACGGCCTACGCCAGCGTTCCCTATCTATTCACGCCCCGTGCTCTCTCTGCACGCGGCGGCTTCCGCGAGTAACACAGCGTAGCTTGCGTCTCCACCACTAGCATTCAATCCAAGTTCCCCGGGCTAGCCTGGCGAATTCAACCCAGCGTACGTCTCCGCCCCACGATTTGGCTTCCCGTCCTTTGCTCCCCGGGCTAATCAGACGGATCCCAATCTGGCTTACGTCTCAGCTTCTGGTTTCAACTTTTCGCCCCCTATTCCCGGGCTAACTTGAGAATCCCAAAGTGGCTTTCGTTTCCGCCTCGGCCTGCACTCGCGGCTTCATTTTCCCTAACATTTTTCTCTACCCGGTATGTTTCCCCAAACTTTCCTCCAACAATACTCCTCCCTCATTTCTCCTGGCCTCTCCCCACAGTCCGCGTCGGAGTCTGTTTGTTCTAGCTTTCACTTTCGCTTTCGACCTTAGAGATTTCTCCCAGCTTCCCCCCGTAGTCCGTATCCGAGTCTATGCCTAGGCTTTCAATAGCTTCTTCCGGCACCTCTTTCGTCCGGCTTTTCCCTAGGCTGTTTGCTAGTCTCTCTCTCCGGTATTTTCCCTAGGCTGTTTGCTAGTCTCTCTCTCCGATATTTTCCCAATTCTTCCCGTTTCTTCCCGTTTCTTCCCTCCTAAGTTTGCTATCCGTCCTAGGTTTCCTATCCAAGCTAGGTTTCCTATCCGAGTCAGGTTTCCTATCCGAGCTAGGTTTCCTAATCCGAGTCATTTCTTCCCTCCTAAGTTTGCAATCCGTCCTAGGTTTCCTATCCGAGTCACGGCACCATTATGTCGCTCCCCCTCTTCATGGAGGAGCAACACAGGACCCTGCGCTGTTCTTTTGTCTGCTCGGCCCTCCCCGGGTTTGCTGCTGGTTCTTCCCGGGTTGGCTACTATCCCTTCCACCTCCGTGGAAGGGCAGTTCCCCCTGGCCGCATTCCCCACTTCCGCAGGGGAGCGGCACACCGCCGGCCGGTTCTCTCGGGGGCTGCACGGGTGTTCCTTCAGCTAGATGTTCCCCATAGATGTTCCTGGTGCATGCCGTCTCTCTCCTCCTTTATAGTCCTCCTCCGCCAATCCCAACTCAGCTGCCCACACGCCGAGTACGCTGCTCTCCTCCAATCAGGAACAAGTCCTACAGTTAATTGGTTGAACTGGAGGCAGCTGTGCGGAAGCTGTTTACTTCTCTCCCAGCGCCATATTGTGGGAGAGCAGATGCATAGAATAAGTCCTAATTCCAGTAACAGTCTAGTCCGGTTTGCTCCCCACAAGAAAGCACAGATCCTAATGCTTATAATTCCTGGTCAAAAACTATGGGGGTATGCAATGATTGAATCTTTCAGTACACATTGCACACTGCTAAATCCATGTGAGTGCAGCTAACTGCAGTGTGGAAAATCAGGAAGCCTTGCTATGTGTACTGAAAGGTAAGCCAAGAGTTGGAAATTTTATTTTTGCTTTCCCTTGGAATGTCACTCATAGGTGGAGACCAATATTGAAGAAACACACCCTTCAGCTTTCTTGTGAGGAAAGCAAATGTACATCACTTTACTTTAAAACACGAAGTTTTAAGAACTTGTTGCTTTCTACATTTAGTTTTGTTGGCATGAGAAGCCTTCATAATGGATTTGGATGAGTCCTGGAGTTTATTGTGCCAACATCAATTGAATTAAGACTTTGAACCTTTTCAGGGAACTTCACATCCTTCATTTCACATGAATACACAGACTGCTTTTAGCTCCAAAAGTGCTGGCCCCTAAATGAAAAATGACCATCAACCAAGGTAGATTGCAGAAACTCACAATATTAAATTATGATCAGGATCCAAACTTAATTTTCATTTATTATAAACAGCTATTTCCATTCCTTGCAAAATTCCACAGTGGGCTCTAGTGGAAAGAGCACTGAATTAGGTAGAAGTCAAGATTTCTGGGCTTCAGAATTCTGACCCATCTCTATCACTCTGTTCTTACAAACCCGGGCAAATAATTTTACTCCCTTAAATTTCAGTGTCTGAATCTTTACAATGCAAATACTATATTTTGCAAATAGTTTGTAAAAAGATTGCCTTGAAAATAAACTTGATAAGCACAAGTACTGGGGCTGGCATTGTGGTGTAGGGGGTTAAGCTGCCTCCTGCAATGCCAGGACCCCATAGCAGAGTGCCAGTTCAATCATAGCTGCTTTTCTCCCAACCCAACTCCTTGTACCTGGAAAGGCAGTAGTTGGTGGCCCAAGTACTTGGGTCTCTGTCTTCTCTGAGGGAGGCCCAGATGCAATTCCAGGCTCCCGGTTTCAGCTTGACCAAGCCCTGGCCATTGCAGCCATTTGGGGATTGTACCAGTGGACGGTAGATCTCTTTCTCTCTCTGTCCCTCTCTCACTACTTCAAATAAATAAAAATAAAACTTTTATAAAAACACACAAAAGTACTATAAAATAGGAGGTATGGTTACTACCATTCCATCCTGAATTTGCAGGAAGAGTTGAGGACACGTCTGAATGGATTGCATCATTAAGGGCTGAGACTCTGTAGCTTGATGTAGGTAACTGGGCCTCTCTTCAGCTCGCCAGGTGAGTGCTTCTCAAGCATTTAGATTCATGCCGTTGTTTCTCTTTAAAACTTTAAGTGGTATTACTCATCAATAATCATTTATATTTTTATGATATTCTGATGCATTTCTAGGCACTAAGCATACAAAGATATGCAAAAAATTTTCAGTCTAGTGCAGAGGTAGGGAATATTTCTCTTCACAGAGCCATTTGGGTATTTATAACAGCATTCACAGGCCATACAAAATTACCAAATGAAAAATTAGCCTGCTATTGATTTATTGAATTTTGAGTCCCACCTATAGGTGCCTTGGCTGGGCCAGACCAAATGATTTTACCCACCAGACATGGCCCACCGGCCAGAAATTCCCCACCTCTGTAGTAGAAGAAATAGCACAAATAGAAATTATGACAGTAAACATGTAGAGAGCAATGTGGACAGAGAGCTTTGAAAAAATCAGATGCTGAAGTCCTGTCTCAATTTGACATTCTTGATGTTAAATGTTGAGGAATAGTATCATCCCATTTCTCCCCAGGAAGCAGCTCTCATGAATCTTCTCAGGTTCCCTAATATAGCACAGCCACACAGAATCCCAGTGCAGACTTTCAAGGTTCCGCAGATCCTTCTCACCTGCAGAAGTTCCTAAAACCAATGAAAGAGGATGCTCATTAAATGATTAATTTTCATCTCAACGTTTATTATGTTGATACCATTTCTGAGGGCACACCAGAGTCCTCGGTATTCAGAGAATGAGGTTTCTGGCTGAATGTGTGCTGCATAGGTTAGGAGGTGACGGCTGAAACCATTCTTCTCTTTTGTCTTAAGAACTCCGTAGATGACAAGCTTTTATGAGTCTTTATTTAGAAGAGAAGTTGAGGCAGAAAGAAGTTGCATCATTTGCAAAAACTCTAATCATGAGAGGAGGTGAAAGGGAAGAGGTAATAGGATTCAAGAATCCTGATTTATAACCTGCTGAATAATCACTGACAGTTTGAAAACAATTACTCTACATATGCCATTTTATAATTAGGAGGAAGGCAGAGGAATAAATGATTTCTTTTTACACTCCATTCCTGTAGTTTCCATTAACATGTGGCTATGCAGTTAAGAATAAATGCACAAATAGATAGATACCACCAGATTAATTGATAGTTATCACTATGGCAGAGTCCAGGCTGCTATTTTGGAGGTCTATGTATTTTCTGGAACTAAAGTCAGAGAGCAAATATTCCTTTAGGTGAAAAATTCATTTCGAGGAACATTTTTTTTGAAAAAATATTTGTTATTTATTTGAAAGTCAGGAGAGAGAGAGAGAGCTTCTACCCACTGGCTCATTCCCCAGATGAATGCAATGGACAGGGATGGGCCAGGCTGAAACCAGGAGCTTCATCTGGGTCTTCCACATGAGTGACAGGGGCACAAACACCTGCACCATCTACCTTTGCTTTTCCTAGGCCATTAGCAGGAGGCTGGACTGGAAGTGCAGCACCCTAAACATGAACTAGTGCCTATCTGGGTGGCCAGCATCGTAGGCTGTGGCTTTACCTGCAACACCACAAGAGCCCCTGAAAAACAACTTTTTAATTCACTGTTTTGGGAATCTCACAAAACTTAATTAATGGCATGAATAATGAAAGACTTCCAAAAATTATGTATTTATTTTTATTTGAAAGGCAAACAGAGATAGAGGGAAAGAAAGAGATCGATCTTCTACCTGATGGTTCATTCCTCAAATGCCTGCAATGGCCAGGACTGAGATAGGCTGTGAGGCAGGAGCCAGGAACTCAGTCTGGAGCTCCCGTGTGGTGGCAGTGACTCAAGTTCATAAGCCAGTACCTGCTGTCTCCCAGGGTGCACATCAGCAGGAAGCTGGAATCAGAAGTGGAGTTGCGACTTGAACCCAGGCATTCTCAGATAGGACACAGGTTTTCCAAGCAGCCTCTTAACATCTGCACCTAAGGCCTGCCCGGCCTGCCCTGAGAACAGACTTTTTTTTTTTTTTTTTTTTTTTTTTTTTGACAGGCAGAGTGGACAGTGAGAGAGAGAGAGAAAGGTCTTCCTTTGCCATTGGTTCACCCTCCAATGGCCGCCGCGGCCGGCGCACTGCGGCTGGTGCACCGCACTGATCCGATGGCAGGAGCCAGGTGCTTCTCCTGGTCTCCCATGGGGTGCAGGGCCCAAGGACTTGGGCCATCCTCCACTGCACTCCCTGGCCACAGCAGAGAGCAGGCCTGGAAGAGGGGCAACCGGGACAGAATCCGGCGCCCCGACGGGGACTAGAACCTGGTGTGCCGGCGCCGCTAGGCGGGGGATTAGCCTAGTGAGCCGCGGCGCTGGCCGTGAATAGACTTTTATGGACACATTATCTAACTGGTGACCCCAAATTAAACCTCTGGGAACTTAAACACTTCCTCTCAACCCTGGTATCCTCTCTCCTGCTTCAGCCATCAATGTTCTATGTGCAGTGGGACGAGAGGAACCACTTGACTTGGGAATTCAGGGACTGTTCTCTCTGCTTTGGTTTTCTGGTTGCTGTTGCTACATAACCGGTCAACATGACGTTCAGCACCTTAACATGACCTTCTTATTTTTCTCCTAATTCTGTGAGTCAAGAAGCTGCAATTCTTCCTCACTTGAAGTCCTCATAAAATTGCAGTCAGATATTACCTATGTTTATGGTCATATTAAGTCTAAACTTAACTGGGCATCCAGTGTGGAACACTCCTGGGTTGGCAGTTGAGGCAAAGTGCGTCTGGGAGCTCAGCTGGGCCATTGCCTAGAATGCCTACAGGCAGCTCTGCAGTATGGCGATCTCAGGGCTTGTATGTTCTTAAATGGCTTCTCAAGCCTCTGAAAAGTGAGTGTTCCCCCAACAAGGTAAAGACCACATAATCTTTCATGATGTTGTCTGAGGAATCATATAGCATTGCTTCTGCCATAGTCTATCAGCTAGAGAGAAGTAATAAGCTCACTCAGAATCAAAAAGAGGGAACTTAGATATTACCTTTTGATGGAAGCATGCTAACATTTAGAACATGTGGGACAGAATATGTTGTGGTGGTCTTTGGAAAATACAACATATGCAGAGTGGTGAGACACTGCTACACATGGGTTCCCAGAGTTCTTTGCCTATTTTTGCTCTTGAATATTCTGTGATGTTCCTAAATTTGCTTTAGCTCATTTGATGATTTTTCTGGTTCTTTTGATTTTTTTCCTCCATTCTTTTTCAGCTAAGTCAACAGGATCCTTTAGCAGAATTCAGTTTATTGGTTTCAGATATAGGTTCATCTCCATGTGATGCTATATTATTAAATTGTAGTAGAGTAATAGCTTGCCAGAGATGCTTTCTCCCTTCACTTCCCCACTCCAATCAGATCAGATTCCCTTGCCTAGAAATGCCCCACAGCCAAAGCCTCAGTCTAAACAGTCAGTCTCAGGCTAAGAGATTGCAGATAAGAGTACAAGGCAGCTTGAGGATTTAGATTCAAGAATAGGCATAGGAAAGAATTACTATGTACATAATGTTGTACTTATGAAATACATACAGATTAAAAAGTTTAAAAATCCCAAAAAGAGAGAATAAGGCATATATCCAAATGTTAGATCAAAACTAGACTAGCAGAAAGATAGAATTAGTACTAAGTCCTTGGAATATTGAATAAAACTTCAATAAATGTCTCCTAATCAAGGTCAAGATTGATCTCAGTTCTTGGGGCAGAATTGAGTCTAGAGCTCACAGAGGTTACATGACCCCAGATGTGAGGGAGGAAGATTTGAGAGTGCATATTGATTTTGAATGAAATTTTTCTTCCATTTAACATCTGCAGCAAATCTCTGTAAGAGCATCAATTCTTTTTTATTATTTTTTTAAAAGATTTATTTATTCTTGAAAGTCAGAGTTAGAGAAGGAGAGACAGAGTTCTTTCATCCATTTGTTCACTCCCCAGATGGTCACCCTGGCCAGTGATGGACCAGGATGAAACCAGGAGCCAGGAGTCTTCTGGGTCTCCGAGATGGGTGTCAGGGGCCCAAGCACCTGGGACATCCTCCTCTGCTTTCCCAGGTGTATCAGCAGGGAGCTGGATCAAAAGAGGATCAGCCGAGACATGAACCGGTGTCCATATGGGATGCCAGCTTTGCAAGCAGCGCTTTGCCTACTATTCCACAATACTGACCCAAGAACATCATTCCACCATTCCCTAGTGGAAGGATGAAATAAGATTAAAGTAGAAATACTTCACTTTTCCATTAGTTTGTAGTAGTATATCCTGTGTATTCCCACAGTATCCTGAATGTCTCTTTTTTTTCATCTCGTTCTCTTTCCCTCTCTATCTTGTGACCTCCTTTTTGCTTTATTTAACTTTCTGCCTTACTTAATAAATTACATAACCATGCAATTCATTTATTTAAAAGTTGCAATTCAGTGGTTTTTAGAATATTTGCATAGTTCAACCATTGCCACAATAAATTTTAAAATATCTCTTACCCCAAAAAGATAACCTACACCTATGAGCCACTACTTCCCATTTCAAACCCCCTTTCTCCCATGCTCTGGAAACCACTAACCTACATTCTGTCACTATGGATTTGCCTATTCTACGCATTCCATATAAATGTAATTAAGCAATATGTAGCAAAATTCATTCAGCATAATGTTTGCAAAATTCATCCATGTTGTAACATGAGCCAGTACTTCATTTTGCTTTTATAATTGAATAATATTCAATTAGTTAGACATACTAAATTTTATTTATCTATTCATCAACTGATAGGTATTTTGGGCTATTAGGAAATATAACCAAATGGTGGTTATGAACATTTGTGTAAAGTTTTGTGTAGATACGTTTTCAATTCTCTTAGGTATGTATTTGTAAGTGCAATAAATAACATTCTTAAAAATTCTTATTAAACTAACATAGGATACTTTAAAATTATTATAATAAATGTTCAATAACCGCCTCTCCCTTTCAAGTATTTCCTTAGGTCCTAGAGTACATGACAGATAACGTAGCTTCCCCAATCTAGCTTGCATTTCTCTATAATTCTAAATGTCCTTGAGAACAAGAACTATAATTTTTTATCCCCTTCCAAGTCCACAGTGACAGCAGAGTTCTATTCACTAAAATAATATAAGAATTAATTTTATGCCCACAGTCCGTAGAAAATTGAATCATAATAACAATGGCTAAACAAAATTTGATCCATCACACACTTGCCAAATACTAGCAGCTCCAGTCCCTCTCCAGTATGTCTGGTTGTTAAGGAAGTCTGCATTTTACGTGTGTTCCAAATCAGCCCTCCTGCCTAAGCCGGAACAACTTCCACTTGACCCTCCTTCACGGAGCACTGACATCATGGGATGGGGGGTGCCCTACTACAATCCTAGAGGTGAAGACAACCGTGGCTTCCTGCCCAGGGCTCAGAGAACTTCTCCTAATGCTCCTTCCAATGTGGTTTGGCTTCTCTTGCTTCTTTTCTGAATAGCAACTCTTTGTACAGCTACCCCTTCCACATTCTGTTTAGATGACACACCACAGTCACTGTGCTATTACCGAGTGTGCATGGTTGGTCTTCCCTCTCAATGTCCTGGAGTTTTGTGGTAGCTTTCTCTTCTTTGACGCATGGGATTGCTTGAGGAGGTCACATCTGTAGGAATGCTTGATCACCATTCACCAGGTTACTGTAAAATGTTCCCTCTCCTCCGATAACCACTGGTTGTGGAACCAGGTTTACACACCTTATAGTTCTGTCTTCGCAGTGTAAATACTGCCTTTGCAGCTCTTTGATTGCAAACAGGCCCTTGAGAGAGTCTTCTTGCCCAGTGTCCAGACATCAGCAAAAAGCCTGCGTTATCAGGATGAACAGCTAACATCTCAATGTTATTCCTGCTGCAGCGGCGTTTACTAGAAAACGTGATTTGATAACATTGTGCTCCATATTTCTTCTGACTCCTTGCATGGGAGTCTGTTTCCATTCCAGCTTTGAATTTATGAGTTTGGAAATAGAATTAGGAGCAGGCCGATAGTTCAGATCATTTCAGTATGACCTGGTGGCGCTCTCCATCTGCTGATGTAATTTGTACCTTGTAGAAGTCACTAGAAACTCAAGCTCCTCTTTTGTAAGAAGGATTAGTTGTCAGCTGGAGAGCTAATGATAATGGCAAATGCTTACCATACCCTCCCGAGATCTCCATGCAGTTTCCCACACGTTATGTCTATCAGCGCAGCAGTCACACTAATCCCATGACATAGGTGCAAGAAACAAAAAATCATTCTAACTACGGTACATGATTATAGAAGAATCACATTTATTTCTGTTAAAATGAGGCACAGGCAAGACTCATTCACTTCCTGGAACTTTCATAGGGGATTGGTTTCAGGTCCCTCGAGGGTACCAAAATGTATATAAAATTGCCTAATATTCTTGTAGCACCATGCACAGCCTTTCAATGATACTATGTCTAAATCACTTCTAAAACCTAACACAATGCAAATGTTATGCAGATAGGTGTTTTGCTGTGTTGTTTAGAGATTAATGGAAAGAATCCGTACATGTTCAGTAGAGACACAGTTTTTTTCTCAGCTATTTCTCTTTTACAATTGACTGAATCCCCTTCCATGAATCATCTCACAAATTTGGGATTTCGACCCCATTGATTATTTTAACTTCCATTTGTGCACATCCTTTCTGTTTTATTCGTCATTTGAATTCCTTTCAAGAGATAGAAATCACTGAGAAGGCAAGCAGACTTGCAACACCTGCATCCCATATTAAAGTCTTTGCTTTCAAGTCCTGACCCTGCCCCTGACTCCAGCTTCCTGCCAATGCATATCCTGAGAGGAAACAAGTGATACTTCAAGTAGTTTGGTCACTGCCACCACATGGAGGACCTCAACTGCATTCCTACCTCCCGGCTTTGAACTGGCCCAACCCTGGCCCTGGCAAACATTTAGGAAATGGACTAGTAGATGGAAGACCTCTCTCTCTCTCCCTCTCTCTCTCCCCTCCCTCTTTTTCTTTTTCTCAAAGAAATTAATAAACTGAATTTTTAAAACATGAGAGAAAAGGAAGGCAGAGTGAAGAGTTCCGATAGAGGGTTAGCATCCCACCGTCTGTCCAGGCAGGCTGAACTCTATCTACGTGGGGAGCATGTACCCAGTGACTCCCGTTGTTGATTTAACAATTGGCACTCTTATTTATGACGTCAGCAATCACCCGAGACTCTTGCTATGAGCTGTCTAGGCTATGGAAGCCCTTTGAGTTCACCGACTCTGAACTTGTTTAGTCAAGGCCGTATCACAGTGGAGGGTCCTTCCTCCCTTCAGAGAAAGGCGCCTCTCTCCTTGATGGCCTGTTCCTTCTGCTGGGGTCTTGTTCACCAGGATCCTTCATTTAGATTGTTTTTTTGCCACCGTGTCATGGCTTTCCATGCCTGTGAGGCTCTCATGGACCTTTTAGCCAGATCCGAATGTCCCAAGGGTTAATTCTGAGGCAGGAGTGCTGTTTTGGACATTTGCCATTCTATGAGTCTGCTGTGTGTCCTGTTTCCCCCGCAGGATCATTCTCTCCCTTTTAATTCTATCCTTCATTATTTGCTTCATTATTTGAAAAGTACAAGGAGAATGTACTGCTTCCCGCCTTGAACTGCTCATCTCGTTTCACTTTCCTGCCAAAATCAGACCTATGCTTGCCCTCTGAGGACCCTGCTCTGGAATTCGGGTAAAGCAGCAGTTGAGGATTGTGTAAAACCCATTCCGTGGAAGTCCCTCGCCTTTCAGGGAGACTTCTGGAGCAGGCTCTGGCCTTTACTTTCTTTTCATGCTGCTGCCTGCATTATTTTCTTCTTGATAGGAAAAGGAGAACCACTTGGTTAGTCATCAACTTGTTCTTATCTGCTTGACTGCATGCTTTGCAAGCTGCTTGGAGATATTTGGCCAGGAATCCAGTTTCAGTGAACAAATTCTGTTATATGGTTGATGGAAAGATTAACTTAATTTGTTAAGAATTATAAGCGCAAAGTGTTTGGGGTTTTATGGAGAGGAGGAGATAGAAGAATTATAGATAATCACAAATTTTTGCATTGAAATTCCAATTCATTAAGTAATCAGCATGGGGGTGTCTGATGGGCTGATTAGATGCAGAAGCAAATAATTTGTTGCTTTTTCAGGGAAATTTCCATCAAAGTAGTTCCACCTGGAGAATTTAAATTAACGTATTATTTTAAATCCATGTATATTTATTTCAAATTGAGTGATCCTGCAGAACAAAGGAGTAATTTTTCATCCAGGCATTCCTGGCTTCTGGGGTGGTGGCAGAACTGAAAAGTCTTTTCTGGGAGTTTGTTCCACACCAATTGTGTAATTGCTTCTCTTTAGCTGCTCTGAATTTAAGACAAGGAATGGACATTTAGCACAGTTGTTGAGCCACTGGTTGGTAAACTCACATCCTATATCTTAGTGTCTGGATTTGAGTCTGCTCTGCTCCTGATTCCAGCTTCCTGCTATGCACAGCCTAGGAGACAGCAGTGGGCGTCTTGAGTGGTTGGATTCCTGAAACCCGCGTGGGAAATCTGGTGGCTCCTGGCTTAGACCCTGGGGTTAACCCAGATCATTTCAGACATTCGGGGAGTGTACCAGCTGATGGAAGCCTGTATCTCTCTCTCTCTCTCTCTCTCTCTCTCTCTCACACACACACACACACACACCTATCAGTCTAAATTCTGCATCCTAAGCTTCCAAGTTTAATATCACTGGCCTAAGTAGACTTAAAGCTGGGTGAATACAAACCTGTCTGCTATGCAGAAATTTTTCTGCTGTTATATCCTTTGAATTTAGTTAAAGTGACTCAGTCAGTCGTATTTCAACCAAGAAGCCCACATTTTAGGTCAGACTTTAAAACTGAGTTCCCGAGAAGGACTTGGTAGCAACTTCAAGCGGTCGTGACACCAGTCTAAAAAGCCAACTGGGAAACAGGATTTATCCCTTCATCCCCAGCTAAAACGTCTTCAAAAGGGTTACTGAGTCAGGCCACCACTGGCTCGTGGGAGGGTCTGGAGCAGTCCCAACCCCAGAGGCACTCATCCTTTTCCTCTGTGCGCTTGGATTAGAATCTCTTCGGTGGACCACAAGAGCTTCCTACCAAGACTGTGTTTGGGGAACCGAGAAAAATCATAATTTGGTAATATCATGAAGCCTCTGCCAACAGTCCCTGGGGCCTGAGCCAACACTGGTACAGAAACCAATTTGTATCTCTGCTCCACTTGGAACCTGGGGAGCAGCTAATCCTACCAGACCTCACACCCTTGTTTATTCTCACTCCCTGTCCAAATATGCAAGTCCCTTTGGCCATCTACCCTCTCCCCTACTCTCAGTCCCAAACTTCACCCCTGCCTTCCTCTTTTTGCCTACCCTTTCCAGTTATGGCTTCATTTCACAAGTCAGACACAAAGCATCCATCACAAGCCCCTTCACAGAAAGTGTCTGCCACTTTGCCATAACTGAAGGCTGGTTTCCCACAGACCTTTACGGCAAAGAAAGGATGAGCTCTTCCTTACGGTTGTCACCTCAATCCCCACTGAACGTTCCTGCCATTTTCTCTGCTCATGTCAAAGTCTGCCCTTCCGGGGCTGATGTTAACTAACTAAATGTCTTTTGGTGCCTGTTCCTAACCTCCAGTTTGGACACCTGGGTCCTCTCAAATTATACAACTTCTGATGTCACTGTGAGTAACTTAAGTCATCTAGGTGATGTTTCCAATACATGTGTCTCATAGTTCCATGAGAATTATAAGTCTGAATCTTCTGTCTTCTATTTTCTGTCAACTTGAATCACTTCTTACACATGGCCTTTGAATATTCGACGCCTATATATGAGAGAATTCACCCTGAAATACTCCGTGTCTGAAATCTTAAATGCCAGCATCCCTCCGATTCATGGATCATAACCTCTTACCATTTCAGCTCTCTTGACCTCATGCAGGTCTACACAACTCAATTTCCTCCTAATCAGCCAACACCCTCCCGTCAAGCCAGACCTATTTTTCTCGAGAATTTGCAGTGCAATCTGTCTACCCGCTGAATCCCCTAGCTCACATCAATAATCGATGTCAAATACCCTAACACCAGTATACTGAGTAATACCAGACAAAAAAATCACACCACAGGAGAAATGATGTCACCATAGATTTGTAGTCCCTCCCCTCACTAGGTACTCAATGCTGCTTAATAGTCCTTCAGTGGGACCATACTTGCAATTGAACAATGCTCCACAAAACCATTTCAAGTGTCCTCAACTCTCCGCCGGGCCTGATGTTCAAGGCTTTCATATCACGAAACCTCCTCTCTCAGATGAAAATGAGATAGTTTTAGTGTCCACACTGTTTTCAGGAAAAGATTTTCATGTGATGGGGTTGCTATGATTTGCTATTTTTGTGTTCTTATATACTGAACAACTAAAATTCTTCCTACAATAGGCTCTTCCTGGAGCAAATGAATCCCCACAAGAAATACACACAGAAACAAAACAGGTATTTTCTATATGATGTCTGATGACTAATGGAAGTTGTCACTTTCGTAATAGAATGATCCTGAGTCTTATCTGTTTTCCCAAATATATTCCCCTGGATTTTGATGCCTGACTTTTACAAAATACAGATATATATGCGTGTGTGTATGTTTATTACCTACATACTCAGAGCAAACATAACTTAAACACTACTACACGCATTCCCACTAGAAGATAAACTCCATAAGGGCAAGGAACTTTGTCTTGTCTTTTACTGGTGTTTTTATTCCTAGTGCCAAGGGTTTGGAGCTATATGTAGTTCCTAATACTATTTTCATTTTAAGGATCTTTCATAAAATAATGTAAGAGCAAGTCACAAACCTATTATTGACATTCTGCCATCTCAAAAGGGAAAAGAGAAATCAACTAGTTGATATTAATTGCAGCTTACTTTCCCCTTCTCTTTGATCTACATTATCAAGTCAAGAAATCAGACATCTCAGATAGACACATAGATAACTTGAAATTTTGACACTCTATATATGTGAGTTGAGTGCTCAGTGTTGGTCACATCCAGTTCAAATAATGCGGCTGGCGCCGCTGCTCACTAGGCTAATCCTCCGCCTTGCGGCGCCAGCACCCCAGGTTCTAGTCCCGGTCGGGGCACTGGATTCTGTTCCGGTTGCCCCTCTTCCAGGCCAGCTCTCTGCTGTGGCCCGGGAGTACAGTGGAGGATGGCCCAAGTGCTTGGGCCCTGCACCCCATGGGAGACCAGGATAAGTACCTGGCTCCTGGCTTCGGATCAGCACGATGCGCCGGTCGCAGCGCGCCGACAGCAGCGGCCATTGGAGGGTGAACCAATGGCAAAAGGAAAACCTTTCTCTCTGTCTCTCTCTCTCACACTATCCACTCTGCCTGTCAAAAAAAAAAAAAAATGCAATAGAGCTGCTTCTCACAGGCATTGTTGTCTCTGCCTAACCATTCTGGGTCTTTCCTCTAATCAAATCCCTTGGTCTGAAGCATGTTAATAGTCATTGGTAAAATACTGTTAGGAAGCAGTCTTAACTTTTTTAACTTTTTTTAAATTATTTTTATTTATTTGAAAGACAGAGTTACAGAAAGAGGTAGAGACAGAGAAAGAGAAAGGTCTTCCATCTGCTGGTTCACTCCCCAAATGGCTGCAACAGCCGGAGCTGAGCCAATCCAAAGTCAGGAGCCACGAGCTTCTGCCGGGTCTCCCACACGGGTGCAGGGACCCAAGGACTTGAGCCATCTTCTACTGCTTTCCCAGGCCATTGCACAGAGCTGCATAGGAAGAGGAGCAGCCGGGACTAGAACTGGCACCCATATAGGATGCCGGTGCTTCAGGCTAGGGCTTTAAGCCCTTGTGCTACAGCGCCAGCCCCAAGCAGTCTTAACTTTTAATCTTACTCTCTAAGGCAAGATATGCCAACCTCCATGATCCTCAAAACGTCTTTGGGTCCATCATATAGAGTTTCTGAATCCCTTAAGTGAGACTTCACCTATGGCTTGTACATAATAACCTGTTTTGCTTCCAAAGTATAAAATCATGGGACTGCTCTTAAGCTGTGCAAGAATCCCATTTTCTTCAGGAAGTTATCCATGACCGTACATTTCAGAGCATTCACAATTACTTTACATTATTTAAGCCCATGTGCAGAAATGTAATGGTGCTACTTTTTCATAGCTGACCTCAGTTTACCTCTGAATCCCCCTTGGATCACTAGCAAAAAATAAAAATGATCTCATATTTATAAGATAGTTTATCCAGTCACAACCTGTTTAAAATATTCTCTTTGAGGTAAAAATGTATTCATATTACAATTTTGAACTTATTCAATTCATAGTTTAATCTTCTTAGCATGGTTGTTCTAAAGCTCTCCAAAGATATCTCTGTCTTTTCTCTGACCTACAGTGTACAGTAGGAGCTCACTTTATGCCATGTTGTCATGTGCAGTGTGAGTGTGTGGGGATTGGGGTTCTTCTATTTATTTTCCAGGTCCTTGTCAAGAGGCAGAACTGTCTCCCACTACGAGGCTCTGGTTATTGGTTATATTGGAGTCTATCCTGGCTACATTTGCTACAGTTGGTTGGAATACTGTTCCTCCTTCATCAAGATGCCAACATCTTGTAGTCTGCTGTCCCCCTCAGCGTGCTAGCACTCTCCACGCACTTCTGGAGCCATCTCAGTGTCTCCTCCTTCAGGCCTCTGCATCACACTTGCAGGACACCTGTGTGACAGGGTAGAAAGAATGGGAGAGTAGAATCAGAGTAGACATGCAGGCCCACAGAGCACACTTCTAAATATTTGCACATGACAAGTTAAGCAAAGTGTTAAATGAAACAAATGCTATACTTTAACCTTGAGAAATATACTTTTACAAGGACTTAGGTCCTTTGAATATACAGTTATTAAACTACTTATAATTCCATGTTGAAATGTGTTGGCAAAGGGAAGTCAAGCCCTCATTTAGAGCCCACTTTCCATTTTTTTCCTACGGCTGACTCCTCTCACAATGACGTTAAGCATACCTGAAGGAAACCTCATCCCACACAGTTCCCATCTGTACCTTATACCAACCCCTCCAAAAAAAACATACACATACAAATGACCACTTCCTTGCCATCCATCAGAACTAGGGATTCGCACAATGGCAATATGGCTAACCCTCCAGCAACTGTACCTAGGAAGAAACATGCAGAGGACACATGCAGACAGAAGGAAACCTTGGCAGAATTTCTAGGATCCCAGTTGTTCAGAGCATCATGATCTGGAATGTTCAGAGTTGGGGTCTGGGTCATAGTCCTCTGGGGCAAAGACGTCTAACCCTGCAGGTGTGGACCTGGTCAAAGAAAGACCAACCTACAGCTCTTTAAAGCACGAGTCCCAGGCAAGAGAGTTTAATGGTACACTTTCCTTCTCCATGCCACACCAGGTCAGAACAACTGAGATGTGTGGGTGAATGGGTATCTCAAGGCTCTGCTCTCTGACACAGTATTTCTTCTCTGCCCTGGCTGCTGAAGTTCAAGGGAGCACGCAAAGTTCTCAGTGGGAAATGGAACATGTTCTTCCCTAGTGCTAAAATTCTCAAGCTATCTTAGGATCTCTATCTGCCCCTACAAGTTTCAAATGTGTGGATTGAACCAGAGAATAAGTACCAAACTGGCATTTCATCTCATTTATTCTTTCTTGCATCCCTTTCCAGGATCCTCAGTCAAGCCTGGGAAGCTTCCATGTGAAAGGAAGTTTTCCTTGTGTTATATCCTACATTTTTCTCTGTTCTTAATTTGTAGCCCATTCTGTTGGTAGTATTATTTATTTTCGGGTTTTGCCTACATATGCATTGTTTAGCGGCCCAATCAATATTTCTAATTTTTCTTCTTTTTTTTCTTTTCTTTCTTTTTTTTTTGACAGGCAGAATTAGTGTGTGTGTGTGAGAGAGAGAGAGAGAGAGAGAGAGAGAGAAAGCTCTTTTTTTGCCGTTGGTTCACCCCCAAACAGTCTGGCATGCTGCGCTGATCCAAAGCCAGGAGCCAGGTGCTTCCTCCTGGTCTCCCATGCAGGTGCAGGACCCAAGGACCTGAGCCATCCTCCACTGCCCTCCTGGGCCACAGCAGAGAGCTGGACTAATTTTAAGCTTTCAGATGATTCTTTTTGTATTGAGCAACGTGTTTCTAAATATTAGATATACAGTTACTTTGGCCTTTAACTTAGAGATATTAATTATGACTTGCCAGTTACTCCTGTCTCCCTCTCTTCCTCCATGCATACTTGGTATGTCTTATGATATACTTCTGCTGGAAAAAATTCCACTCACATGTCATCCTCCATGTTTATCCTTCAAGAGTGGATCTGTTTCTAATGAAGGGCATGGTAGGATCATGAGATGACAGCCCTGTTGCCTAGGCCAAACAGGTCTCTAAACTCAAAGGATTTGAGTTTAAGTTGAAGGGATGTCCTCCAAGGAAAAGTGAGTCATACAAACAGGAATCCCCCAGAGGACAATGGTGGCCATTTCCAAGTTAAAAGAGATACATTGATTCTGTGTTTGTAGAAGAAGTGGAGTCTCTAAGAGCACTATCGAGGACTGAATATATAAGACAGAAGGGCAGGCACTTGAACCTTAGGGTTCATTTTCCTAGAGTTCTTAGAGATAAGAGCAAGGAAAAGGAGCAACAAAGGTAGCATCTGGAAAACCAGGAGAACATAGTCACATAGGAGCTAAGAGAGTTTGAAAATCCAGGGAGTGACCATAATGCCAAATTTTCAAAAATCAAGGTCTAAAAATTCAGCAGATTTTAGTGATTGAATTGTCACTACTGGAACAAAAATATCATCTCAGCAGATTTGTGAAGATAGAAGGAAGCTTACAAGGGGTCCAGGAAGTGAAGCGTTTAATAAGGAAGAAAGGAATATTGGTGGTTCTTTTGCGAAGTCTGTTGGGTGACAAGGAGATCAAAACAAGGAAAGACAGATGAGAACACAAAAGATGGCCAGAATTAAGTCTGAGATAAAAGCAGAGTAAAGGACAGAGCGGGCAGTGATATGTGCAGAGTGGAAGGTGACAATGAAAAATAAAATATTACAAATACAAAGAAAGCAGATATTGAGAGGCTCAGGTCAGCACTGTTCACAGCATTGGATTTGAAAAGGAAGATGATTTCCATCCACTGAAACCAGAGGCAAGAGTGCAAGGAAGCTGAAAGAGGAAATGGGGAAGTGATCAGTACAGCTGAGGTTATGGAAGAAGAGGTGATCTAAGGACTAAAGGAGAGGAAGTAAGAGAACATTCTCACACCAACATGGCCTGGATCTTGTCGTCAATGTCTATAGTTTAATGTCAGGGACAATGTGGTTGCCCACTGCAAGTCAGAAAACGAAGGGAGGTCAGGGAGGTGCTGGGACTTGGAGGGTTTAGATAAGTTTGAGAAGTTGTGGAAAATTCATGGTAAATAATTTTCTTTGTAAATCAATAAGACATGCAAACTTCCAAAAGAAGGAAAATCTTGTGGGATGTAAACATAACATCTCTATTTCAAGAGAGTTTCAAGCTAGTCCCATAACATTAGTTTCAAATTTTCCCAGATAGTCAATTCAAAGCTACAAGCAGTCAATGCAGGATTGATTCCGCAACGGAGAGACTTAGAAAGCTAGATATAAGTTCCTTACTCTTTCTAGCCACTTTAGTTTTTCTTCTACATTCCTGAAAGTTTTCCTGTTGAATCATTATATGTTAAGTTTTGAGACTCAAGGAATCTATTGTGGTTTGCACAGGCATCGACAAAATACTTTCACGTAATTAAGATGGAATAGGTTTCAGAGAAGAGAGAAACAGAGGGGAGAGTTTGTAATTAGGTAGGGATGGGTGTGGAATGCTAGAGGTGGAGACAGGACTGGAGCAGGAAAGATCCACACCTTGAGAGCCAGGGTTTTAATTCTCCGCCAGGAGTGGCTTTGTCCCTCATGAGATATTCAGCAAAGTCTAGAGATGATTTTGGTTATTATAAGCAGGGGAGATACAACGGGCTTCTATGGGTAGAAGTCAGCAGCTGCAACTAAACATCCTATAATGCACAAGACAGCCCTCCACAACAAAGAATTATCTGACCCATATCATGAATAGCACCAAAGTTGAGAAACTCTGCTCTGGGGACCCTGGAGAAAAGGAGATCTTTGGCAGGCACCAGGTCTTTTTCATCTGGTTCCAGGCAACTGACAATGATGGTTGAGGGCACTGATTTTAATTCTAACGCAACATAAAACATTCTCATAATTTTTCCCAGAGACATGATTAAGCAATGTTTTAGTATTTACTGGCCTAATTCAAAGGAATTATTTTTCTTAGGTGTGATGAAAGCCAACTTTTGTACTTTGTCCACTCTGTAATGGTTTTGGCTGTACATCACATAGCTAATAATAACCGGACAGCAGGTTGGGAATCTACTGTCCACACTGCCAATGGATAGCAATATAATCATGGAGTGGCCCATCATATCCATGGGTTGTACCCTGGCTTTTTGGTATTGTCTAGGCCCTTTGCATCTTCAATTGCTATGTCATAGGTGCTAAAGGCAAAATGAAGAAAAACGAAAAACCAACTGCATGCAGTACAAATCTAAACAAAAAGCAAAAAATAATGTGTGCTGCAGTTTACAAATCTGAGGGATTCAACTCAAGGGAAGAGAAATGTGGGATCAAAATGACGAGAAATACAGGAAGGGGAGAGGGAAGAGTTTCTCCGTGGTGTGTGACGGCAGGGTGGATTAAGGATTGAGAACAAAGAAGAAAGGCCTGGCCATTTAGTAACCTTTTCCAACAACAAATTTATTGAAGTTAGTGGTGCTTCAAGAAAATAAAGCAGTATGCCTGATGCCTTTTGAAATAGAAGTCTGTTCTCAGCTTCTCATCTTGTGTGCCTCAGTTACATGTAAATTGGGTTTCATGGTATGTTAGAACTGTGAAGATGATTGAATATGCCAAAATCTGTTATGGATCATTTGTGCATCAGCTCCACAGTTTAAACAGCAGTCACTGAATTGCAACTCAAAAGTCTCTGCGCCAAATTACAGAGAAGTTTAGGATTAACTCAAATGAATGCAGCACCTGTCTGAAAAAAGCCATGATTTTTCTACATTTATTCCAGGTACATATCAGAGCTGTTCAGTTGGTCTATCTTTATTGCAACAATGTAAGCAAGAATGGAATGGAAGATTCTTCTTCATGTTCTATTGTCAAAATAATCAGTTCTCTTTCTATGTCATTCTTAGTCATCTGAAATAGATGACTATAGGTGAAAGGCAACACCTAACTATACTAATCTGCTAGAAAATAACTTCCTGAAGAGCAAACACTCTAAGAATAGTTATTATTACTTTGTTTTTACTTGTGGATGCTTGATAAATATAGGTGAAGGGTGATGTGGTAATAATAACTTGTGTTTGTTTTAAAGTGAATTCTTCAGTTTTTTCTTTTTCTTTTATTTTAAATTAATTGATATACTTACTTGATAGGCAGAAAGGAAGATAGACCAAGAGAAAGAATTCTTTTGTGCTAGTTCCCTCCCCAAATGCCCACTATGGCCAGGGTGATGAAGATGGAAGCCAGGAACCCAATTTGCATCTTCCACATTTGTGGAAGGGACTCAATTACTTGAGCCTTCACTATTGCCTTCCAGGGTCTGCACTGACAGGAAGCTGGGGTCTGCAGCCAGAGCTAGGACTCAAACTCAAAACACTCCAGTGCATCCTAAATAGCATCTTAATCATTAGGCCAAATGCTTATCCCTAGTCCTTTCATTTTAGAAATAAGTAGCTCGCTTAGACAAAGAGTTGGAGTAATCATGTTAAGTGTTAAATTGATCATATAGATAGGATTAAGTGTTAAAGGGATCATATAAGTAAGTTTAAGTGTGAGGCAATGACATTAGATAGAATTAAAAAGGAGAGAATGTTCCAACATGGAAAGCAGTTCACACAGCAGATTAATTGAATGACAATCATTTTAAATAGCACTCTGGTCTCAGAATCAGCCCTTAAGGCATTCTGGTCTGGCTTAAAAGCCTATGAGACCATTTCAGGCATGGAAAGCTAAGACACTCTGGTAAAAAAAATGTCCTGCATGAAAAATCTCTGTGAGACCCCAGTGGAAAGAAGGGGACATCAAAGAAGAATGTACTTTTCTCTGAAGCGAGGAGAGAACTTACACTTTGCTTATGGCCTTGCCTAAATACTGATTCAAAAGGCTTCCATAACTTAGGAACCTCATAATAAGAGCCTTGGGTGATCACTGATGTCATACGCAAAAGTGTTAACTGGTAAATTAACAACAGGAGTCACTGTGCACTTACTACCCATGCAGTAACTCTGTCCTTAATGAGTTATACTGTGAGAATTAGCTATGAAACCTGTTCTCAAACAGTTTTTTTATATATGTTGTGTGTGTGTGTGTGTGTGTGCAAATTGTCAAAATCTTTATTTAGTATAGAGTTGGTCTTCTGTGTATAGTTAATTAAAAATGAATTTTAATGGAGAATGGAACTAGGAATGGGAGAGGGAGAAGGAAGTGGGGTGGGAATAGGGGTGGGAGGGAAGGTATGTTGGGAAGAATCACTATATTCCTAAAATCGTACTTTTGAAATGTATTCAGTAAATAAAAGGCTTCAAAAAAACTATTTACACTCACATAAAGATAATTTTAAAAATCACACTGGGGTGGGAGGTGATGCTTTGGCATAGTGGGTTAAGCTGCCACCTGTAGTGCCACCATCCCATATGGGCACTGGTTCACTTTCTGGATGCTCCACTTCCAATCCTGCTCCCTACTAATGCAACTTGGGAAAGCAGCCAAAAATGCCTCAAATACTTGGGCCAAAACATCCACGTGGGAACTCTGTAGGAAACTCCTGGCTTCAGCCTGGCCCAACCTGGCCATTGTGGCCATTTAGGGAGTGAACCATGGGTGGTGATTTCTCTCTGCTTCTCTCTGTAACTCTACCTTTCAAATAAATCAATCAATCTTAAAAGAAAAATCACATGAGCACAACAAACTGTCACAAAGATTTGGACATGGATGTGATTTTATGAAATGAATTTGGAGTCTCTGTTTACTATGTAATAGTCTTTATACATATTCATCCATGTTATTTCCCAGTAATCATGAAGTCTTTTTTTAAACTCACATCTGCTTCTAGAACCCTAGCCTTGGTTTTCGTGTATGGTAGTCACATAAGTGAGAGAACCATAATGACAGTAGTGGATTTGTACAAGGAATGACTATGGGCCACAAAGGGCTATTTCTCCTACACATCTTGCTCATTGCACTCTCTGACTGTGTAGTTAAAGAACAGCCAGAAGCTGATATAAAATATAGACAGATCATTTGGACACATGGCCACAGACAGAAGGGAAGATGGCCTTAGTTAGATAGACTTTAGGTCAGTCTAGAATTGCTCACATTTACAGAAAAATTTAAGCTTCAAAGTTGTGTCCCTTGCCATCATCATCAGCTCATTAGCTGTCCAGATGATGTTGATGGTGGAAATCTTGTCTTAGGATTTTTTTCCCCTGGTTTCTTGTAGGTCACTCATGAAACTTGAAATCACACTGGTCAGGATTTGAAAATTACTTAGGCTGTGGAGAAAGAAGGGGTTCAGAGGTTGGAGGACGTGGGTCAGCATGGTGTAATAGAACTTACAGTGGTAATAGACATGTTTGCTATCTGCACTACCCAGGGAAATAACCGCTAGTCATATGACAACTGAACACTTGAAATGTGCTTGTGTGACTGAGGAACTGGATTTTGAGTGCCATTTGGTTTTAATCTATATTTACATTGCTTTATGTGGCTGGTGGCTACTATATTGGATAGTTCAGTCCCAAATATCTTTCCTCTTCTTTGAATGTTGATTCACTTCTTACCAATGCCTTCTTGCCTCTGACTTCTCCCATACATTACATTGTTTCATTGAGCAAGTTACAATTAATGCTCCCAAATTTATTTTGCAAATAAACCCACCAGAGAGAGCATTTCTGCAATATTTAAGACAATTTTAAAAATGAACTGTGTGGCCGGCGCCGCGGCTCACTAGGCTAATCCTCCACCTAGCGGCGCCGGCACACCGGGTTCTAGTCCCGGTCGGGGCGCCGGATTCTGTCCCGGTTGCCCCTCTTCCAGGCCAGCTCTCTGCTGTGGCCAGGGAGTGCAGTGGAGGATGGCCCAGGTGCTTGGGCCCTGCACCCCATGGGAGACCAGGAAAAGCACCTGGCTCCTGGCTCCTGCCATCGGATCAGCGCGGTGCGCCGGCCGCAGCGCACCAGCCACGGCAGCCATTGGAGGGTGAACCAACGGCAAAAGGAAGACCTTTCTCTCTGTCTGTCTCTCTCACTGTCCACTCTGCCTGTCAAAAAAAAAAAAAAAATGAACTGTGTAAGTTTGTTATATAAATCTGTTGTTATTGTAAATGGATCCCAATATTTATTTTTTGTGTGTATGTAGCCTTATTTTGAATGCCCATGAATTATGAGTTCTGGGTACACTGAGCAAGACACTTTGCTGAGAGTATGCCTTTGGCTACCCATTCTGGGCTCTATCCAGAGCTGAAGGATCAATTCATGTAGTTCTCATTAGCATCAGTGGAAGTTGCCTGTAGAAATCTCCTTAAGGACCCATGAGAAAAGAAGCCTCCTGCCTCCTTGCCTCTATCTCTTAGCTAATCTGTATTGTTAGGAAATCCCTCATGCTTTGTACCACATCTGAGGTACTAGACAAAGTCATGGGTTCAAGAGGTAAAGTCAGTCAGATTCTCTTTTCCCCTTGTCCCTTGACTTGACATTTATGCCTGGTAATATCCCTCTAAAAAAGTGTCAATGAATTCCTGCTCGGAGGCTTCAGAGTTTCTTCCGCTATCAATGAAATGTTTGGCAATGTGCTCTTGCAGTCATTGTGGCCATAAATATTAATATTAAGCAAAAATCCTTCTTTTGTCCCTGTGTCGTCATGTCAATGTTAATTTTTTTTTAAAGTTGAAGTTGTGAGAGCTAATAAAAAACATAAGCACTCTAGGCTTTTCGCTAAATGGGGGGTGTAATTCTTGTTTACTTGGTGCTTTCATGTCTTAAATGAGCAAATAGTGTGAGCTCTTATCTCCCGGATATCATTGATTTCAAATCTTGAGTTACAATTTCTTAAAGCGGAATTGTATAAGCATTCAGATGGTTAATCCCTTAAAGAGAAAAAAAAAGTGCAATAGAAACATGAAAGAGTTGCATTCACAATCTTTGAGGGATGTGTTTCTGACTCATTCCAGGTCCAGAGCCAATGAGGAAGTGGATAGTTTCCCCTCCCTTTCCAACACATCTCATCCGGCCTTCTCCTCTGACCAACTCTTCATCCCCTTCTAATTTTCTTCCTGCTTCTCTGTGTCCAAGTTTTCCCCATTCATTTTCTGAATAAAAACACATTTACAAGATCTAAGCATTCAATTCAGCCTCAAACATTATTATGGACTTGATCTCCTTTCTCATTGAGCTGAGACTGTCTCAAGTGTAGCAATTCCTGTCTTGCTCTTTGAAACCATTCCTTAAACTGACTAAATGACTTCTTCCTGATGATAAGTAGTATTTGAACAGTGCTATGGGCAGAAGAAAACACAGATCCATCCCTGTAGAATATTAATTGTATTGACAAATTCTTCATGTTTTTATGGCAGGATAAGGGCTGAATTGCTCTCGGGGAGTCATTGACTTTTGGTGGATATCACATTGCGAGTAAAGGATGGAGGGTGAGAAGACGGGGAGAGCCAGAACACAATCCTTACATCCACCTGGGTCGTGTGGGCTAAGCCAGAGTAAAGTAGGCAAGGTGAGTTTTTTTCTAAATTTTCCATCTCTTCCCAATAAAAGCTCCCCTTGCTTCCACTCAGCAGCCATTGTCTACAAATTTAGAATTTACTAACTTTACTGGGTGTGATGGGAGCCTTGAATAGATTTGGCCTACCTACCACCAGCTGAACATGATTAGTTCTTCCTACTTACTTGACTCAGCTCTGCCTACCTTCAGAGGTAAGTGGCTATTGATCCATCTGTCAAATAGAAAAAAAATATTGATTGGAAGGAGTTAACCAATCTTTGGTCACCCAGGCGCGATGCAATGCTTTCCCCTTAGACTAGAAACTCTTTGAATTCCATAATTTCAAAAAGATAAGTTCATAAACACATCTATGAAGCTGCCCTAAAGAAGAGCTAGATACCTTATGCTCTAATGGAACGTGGATATTTTAGCTATATATTTTTGGTCTGTCTGGTCTGTCTCCGTTTATAGGGCCTATTTTAAAAGGAATACGTAGCACCATATTAGGGACACAAGAGAAGGAGTTTAAAGCCATACCATGTGGGTAGTAGGTCACTTACTTTTCCCAAGTATTGTTCCAAATGACAACAACCCAATCAAAAATGGAGAGTAACAAAAACTGAATAAAACTTGCCAACCAGGCCTCAAGCTTGAGTTATTCAGCTTGCTAAACCAGTTCCATCTGGCTTCACCTTGCCTTCAGAACTTGGTAAAGAATGAGGTTCAGGGGCTGTCTGAGCACTTTTCTCTTTTTACCTCTGTGTGTGGCTTCTGGGAGTTCTTCCAAAAAGGCGGCAAGCTGGATGTTCATGGACCCCAAAATGAGTCCCCCAGAATAGGCATGATCTCAGTGTGTGGTTCTGTCAGCACCCTCGCTTTCTCTTCATGTTACACTCCCCCTCTCTGAGCGCAGACCAGAATATCCCTGGCCGTTCTTATTGCCCTATCTTGTTACTTACAAATGGCAGTCTAATTTGCTGTCTCCTGAACACCACACATTCCTTAGCTATCTCAATTTGTCTGATGAATTTATCTTCATCTTTTCTTCAGATTTGATTCATTTGGGTTTTCCCTGGAGGTCTTTAATGATATTATCTCCTTATTTAGAACCTTTTTGGACTGAGGGAAGCAGGAAGAAGCAGAGGATAGCCATGTTTAGTGACATCAGCTGGAGCCTAATTTTTATTCTGTTAATGAATCCCTAGATAACCTCTGAAAAGTCAGGGAGCCTCTTTCAGCAGAAATTTCTTCATCTTGAAAACCTGGGAAAACAACAATGCACCCCTGGAAGTGACTTTAGGGGATGATTAACCAAGTGAAAAGGGATGTAGAAATCACAACCTCCCTGAGGATGACAGGAATGTTTTCCTTCCCCTCAGATGAATTGCGGGGCCTCCCACTCTGGAACCTGTGCGTTTCCAAGGAGTCTTGGAATGTGTTAATGAATTGTCAGTGGTTTGTGTCTGTAAGGAAAGTGATGTCAGCATTGTCTATGAAATTGGTTGTTTCCATGTTTCCTTCTATTTATGTCTTAGCAACACTCAAAGCTGATTTTATGATTGGAGCATACTGGGGAAGTTTTGACTCCTGCTGTAAGTTAACTTCTACATTCACATACAACAAAGATTTAAATCTACACCAGTAGAAATTTACTCTGTTAAGAAGTTTTTAGGGGCCGACACTGTGGCATAGTAGGTGAGGCCTCTGCCTGCAGTGCTGGCATCCCATATAGGCACCAGTTCTAGTCCCGGCTGCTTCACTTCCAAACCATCTCTCGGCTATGGCCTGGGAAAACAGCAGAAGATGGCCCAAGTGCTTTGGCCCCTGCACCTGCCTGGGAGACCCAGAAGAAGCTCCTAGCTCCTGGCTTCTGGTCAGCCCAGCTCCAGCTGTTGTAGCCATTTGGGGAGTGAACCAGCCAATGGAAGATCTCTCTCTCTTTCTCTCTCCCTCTTTCTGTCTCTCTGTAACTCTGCCTTTCAAATAAATAAATAAATATTTTTAAAAAAGAATGTTTAAAGGCTTTTAGTTTATTAGTAACCCTGAAATGTACAAGATTATTTCTAAAAATTTATGGGAAATTAAATTTTAAAAAAAGTTTATTTTGGCAGAATATAGTTTTGAAAGTCATGCGTAAGAGGCGTTTTCAAGAAGTTCATAGAGGCCCTTGCCGTGGCTCACTTGGCTAATTCTCCGCCTGCGGCGCCAGTACCCCAGGTTCTAGTCCCGGTCAGGGCACCAGATTCTGTCCCGGTTGCTCCTCTTCGAGGCCAGCTCTGTGCTGTGGCCTGGGAAGGCAGTGGAGGATGGCCCATGTCCTTGGGCCCTGCACCCCATGGGAGACCAGGAGGAAACATCTGGCTCCTGGCTTCCAATCGGCGCAGCACGCCAGCCGTAGTGGCCATTTGGGGGGGGGGGGTGAACCAACGGAAGGAAGACCTTTCTCTCTGTCTCTCTCTTTCTCTCTCTCACTGTCTAACTCTGCCTGTCAAAAAAAAAAAGTTCATAGAAATGAATATAATGAAAAATTGTGCATGAATTTCAAAACTTTTTGCAACAAAATAAATATATCTTTTAATTTAATTCTCACATACTTCCTAAAAAATTGTTACGTATTTATTTGAAAGGCACAGAGAGAGAAGGAGAGACGTAGAGAGAAAGAGATCTTCTATCTGCTGTTTCACTACCCAAATGGCTGCAACAGCCAGGAGCTGAAGCCAGAAGCTGGGAATTCCATCCAGGTCTCCCACATGGCAGCAGGGACCTAAGTCCCTGGGCTATCTGCTGCTTTCCTGGGTGTATTAGAAGGAAGCTGGATGAGAAACAGAGCAGCCAGGACTCAAACTGCGACTTACCCCACTGCCCCACAACCTGCACCCACACACAATTTTTGAAGCCTCTCATCCACCTGTGTAGATAATGACTCAATGATAATGCATAAAATAGTGTATTTCATATATGCATATATATGATTTTACATCTGTAAGAAATCAGTGTAGGAAGAGATATATATGCATATGTATGTATGTGTATATATGAAAGATGCTACTTCATGAATTATAGCAGAGTCATTAATGCACACCACGACTAGCCACACTGAGGAATCAGAAATAAGGAAAAAGGTCAACAACTATTGTGCCTACATAATAGTCTCGCTCTGGGTTTATTCTTTCTTATAAAAATAACTTTAATTTAGATTAGATTCAGGGCCAGCACCTGCGGCGCCGGCACACCAGGTTCTAGTCCTGGTTGGGGCACCTGATTCTGTCCTGGTTGCCCCTCTTCCAGGCCAGCTCTCTGCTGTGGCCAGGGAGTGCAGTGGAGGATGGCCCAAGTCCTTGGGTCCTGCACCCCATGGGAGACCAGGATAAGCACCTGGCTCCTGGCTTCGGATCAGCGCGGTGCGCTGGCCGCGGCGGCCATTGGAGGGTGAACCAATGGCAAAGGAAGACCTTTCTCTCTGTCTCTCTCTCTCTCACTGTCCACTCTGCCTGTCAAAAAAAAAATAAAAATAAAAAAATATAAAGATTAGATTCAAATTTACAGAAAATTGTTAATACACAATGGTCCTCCCTTATCTATGGTTTCATTCTCTGAAGTTTCAATTATCTGAAGTGAATTGTGATCTGACAATAGTAAATGAAAAATTCCATAAATATAACATGTATGAGTTTTAACTGTACAACACACGGAGTTGTATTATTGGATCTTTTGCTGTCCTGCTCCATCCCACCAGGGACCTGAGGTGTCTCTTTGTCCACTGTTTTCATGCTGTATGCAGTACCCATTCGTTAGTCACTTAGTGGCTGTCTTGGTTACCAGGTGGGCTGTCTCAATATTACATTGCTTGGGTACAAGTAAACCTTACATGGTAGCTTAATGCTACAACACAGCATCTGCATCATCCACCTTATTTCATCTCCTCAAGAAGGCATTGTTTTATCTCATATCATCACGAGGAGAAGGGTGAGTAGAGTACCATCCGATATTTCAGGAGAGAAGCAGACAGAACTAGAACACATTCCCATAAATTTTATGTTACATTGTTATAATCATTCTGCTTTATTTTTACTCATCATTTTAATATCTTACTGTGCCCAATTAATAATCAACTTTGTAATATATATGTATGTAAAGGGAAAAAAATCATATGTATAGGGCTTGTGCTATTCAAGGTGTCAAGCATCAATCCACTGTAGTCTTGGAAAATTACCGGAGTATGGAGAAGTCCCAAATACCCAGTTTCTCTTAACCTCTTAGAAAAGCACAGTATATTTGCTATGGTCAATGAACCAATAATGATATCATATTAACCAAAGTCCATACTTTGAGGTTCTAAGATTTTACCTTGCATCCTCGTCTTAATCTCATCTAGGATACCACATGACATTTCTTTGCCAAATTCCCTCTTTGCTATGATGTTTCCCAGACTTATGTTTAAAGATCTTGATTGACAGCTTCAAGAACCACTGGTCAATATTTTCCAGAATTCCTCTTAAATGGGATTCTTCTGATGTATTTCTCATGATCAGACAGGGTCGGGGCGGGGAGGGGAAGGGTTATGGGTTTAGGGAAGAAAGCCACAGAGATAAAGTGCCATTCTCATTATATCATATCAAGGGTATGTATTATCAGCCTGATTATAGCTGTGAGGATTGCGTCAAACTGGAAACGCAACGCCCCCACTCCCGCCCCATTACCGGCAGGTGTTCACCTTAAATCTGATGGCTGCGGGAATCCTGCTCAGGGTGACCTGGTCTTGATTTTTCCCCGAGCCAAAAATCTCAGTGTTTATGTAAAACACCCTCTTTTAAATATTATCAACTAATTCAAATTTGTTCTACACTTGTATGGTCAAATAAAATTTGTCTATGGGCCAATGTTAGTCGACAGTCACCAGTTTGCACACTCTTTTGTACATATATGGAAATTATTAAAGTTTTATACCCAGAAAGGTGCATTACCATATTTGACGCTGTTTGCTTTGTGCTTTACAAATCATTTCTAGTAGGGACAGGTGGGAGGAGAAATGAGTGGAGCATAAAAGTGGGGGGAAAAGATCACATCAGCCATTACTTTTGTCAATAGCAAAAGAAGACCTGACCTAAGGCACGGCATAAAAGTATGTCTTTGTATATACTTATAGTCTATAATAAAATGCTAGGATGTAAAAGTACATAGTATAGACAAGGAGAGTAGGAGAAGGTGATGGGTTTGGAGACACTTCAGAGTTAAATCTATCGGGATGGGTGATGTGCTGGGTTTATGGGTGTGGGCCCAAGGAAGGCATCAAAGACAATGGCGAGGTTTCTAGCTTGGGAAACTGGGCTGAGCCAAGGAGTGTCAGGAAACAGCAGGTTTGCAGGAGCCCATAGAGATGTCTCTGGATTGTCCAGTTAGTCCCACTCAGCGCACAGCTGGAAATACAAATTTGTATCTGAAGAGAGAGAGATCCAGGGCCAGAGATCTAGGTTATGTGTGTCTTCGAAATGTAGGTGGTAGCTGCCAAAAGACCACGGTCTAACAGCATAAATAAAGCAATGCAGAAATACAGATTTCTTCGCAGATGGGTCCAGAGAAAAGGGAGCCAGTAAAAGATGACATTGCAAATGCGTCCTGTTCAACTCCTTCTCTGCAGGGCTTAGGGGCCACACTCAGGGCTCCCACGCATGGTGCTGCTTCTGCATCGTCCGCTTCCGGCCTTTGCTTACAGTTTCCAATCTCTGTGACTCCACGTCTTTAAACGCGGACATACACAAATGGACTCCTTTCTATCTTATCAGCATATTACAAAATCCTGGCTGTCTTCCTTCTTCTTCTTTTTTTAAAATAATGTATTTTTTTCTCCTTTCCTGTTCAGATTTTTCTCTGCCTCTCCACGGGGTTCAAGTGCAGGACTGGGATCAAACCCATGGTCTGTTCTTACCAGGCTGGGTGAGTTTGGACAAGCCTCTTAACCTCACAGAATTTCAGTGTAGTTATCTCCAAAAGGGAGATACCATCTACCTCCTGTTGTGTCTGTGTGGATTAAAAGTCTTAACACAGGTCAAACACCCAGTCCTGTGGCTGGCCCTGAGCCCATGTTCTGTAAATCAAGAGGCAATCCCTACTCTCACTGCTCTTTCCTAACCCTTCGTGTTTTGTGTACAGCTCTGTTGCCACCAGCAATGTAGGTTCTTGCCTTTTTCTTCCCATTCCGGTTCAAGCTCTTTGCTGATCAGCAATGACATAAATCTGAATTTGTATTTATACCCTCTTCCGAACACACAGGGCGGACTCCATCACTGTACCAATATTTATCTATGCCAACCTCGATTAATAAATATCTCAGTAAACACCAGGAATATCCTAGGGCTTGACACCGCTCTGCCATAGAAATGAAACCTGCTGCTGATTTTTTTAAACTCTATTTTCCTTAAAGAAAACACGGGGGGAGTGTTTTGAGTCCTACTTGATGGTAGGACTCAAAAGCAAGGAATATCCTAAAACCTCAGCCTTTAACGCTGAGTCTATCAGCATGGGCTGTGTTTCTTTCCAAGGTAAAATATTAATCCAGACTATCACTGCAAGGACCAGCACCCTAACCGACCCGCTGGGTAACTCGGCTCAGATCCTGCCCCCTCCCCCACCCCCCTGCACCTGGGGCTAGGAGAGAGAGGATGAAGCACCAGGGCCTGGCAGGAGGCCAACGTGGAGCCAGGCCCTGTTTCCCTGTGCCTTTACCTGAAGTGCTCTTTCAGATCACATTTCCCAAAGTGCCGGCCTTGTGCTTTGTACTCTGACTCTGTTCACTTCCATAAAAGTGAAGAATGAGAAGGAACAACTTCCATTTAAAGGAAATCAGTGTCGGGACATGAGCGGCAGCCATGAACTGATGGAGGAGGTGCTGAGGGAAAAGTCTGAAGAGTTGGACTGTGGTCTCGGTTTTGCAGTTACTAACTCGGGGGCTCTGGATGCACTGCGATCTCTCTGAGTCTCAGTTTCCTCCTCTGTAAAATGGGACTATTCATTGGCATTTTTGTCGATCAAGTCAAAAAATGGAAATGATTTTAAAAAAGTGAATTTCCCTCTAAGTCTTCAATGGATAAACAAATTAAAAAAAAAAAAACATTAGGGAGGGAGGGGGGGCTCCAAACACTGTCACATGGGAAAGGATTTGCTTGGTTTAACTGGTAAATCTAGTATTTATTTGATCTTTGATAGTTACAGGGGGAATTCTTTGACCCATCTTGAAACTGCCCTACAAACTCTTACTTCAAAGGGCCTGCCTTTGCTGTGTCTGCTCGAGGACATAATTATTCTTTGGAAATAGATTTTTCACCTGCTCTTCCATATGTGCTGATATCGATTGCCTTTGTGCACACACAAACTCACAAGAAGTTCGTTTGGTACCATTTAGGCTTGCTTCTAAAAAATCGAGTGTAAGAGTCTGGGAAAATAATCTGCCAGTCGTTTGTAATAATCGTGTTAAATAAGCAGTGCGTGGCTTATCGAAAGCCTGCCGAGCTGAACAAAGAAGTCAGTCAGCACAGCCTCAGACGCTGACCTCTGAACCCTGGCTGGACCTTGCACTGGGCAGCCTGGTAACAGGAAGGCAGCAAGACACACTTTGAACCAGGGGTTCTAAGGCTACGGTGGGGTTATAGACAGGGTGACAGCTGCACTTTGCAGCCTGAACTTTGTACCTAGACACAGGGGCATTTAATCTCCATAACAGGCACTTTGTTTCATTACTTATTAACAGCTCCTCCTTGAGTAAAGTTCTTTGTTAATGGAGCTTTAAAATACGATCCCTCTCCCTCTTGTTCCTGCCATGGAGATGGGCATTTGCGCTTTGTTTGCACGGTCTGTCTTCGAATGCCGCCTCATCCTTCCAAGGAGAAGGCTTTGCTTCTGTGCAAAGTGGGCCCTGGTAGAGGGGCTGCTCAGTAATGACGGCTCCAGAGGCCACGCAGTGCTCTCGGAGAAGGGGCCCCAGATCCTCACGCCATTAAATATCATAGCAGGAAATGACTGGTGACACTGCGCCTCCACCCACCACAGCAGTGATGTTTTTGTTCTTCCTGTCTTGCTCCTCTCCCGTGTTCCTCTCCTCTGCATATTTCTTTCTCCACCGTGAGCCTCTCAGTGGCACTGGAGTTAAGTGATGGTGACCCCTGTCGCATGCATCACTCCCCCTAGCCAGAGTCGCCAAGACATGCTTTGTTGCAGTTGCAGTCAAAACAATTTAAGTGCACGTTCAAGTATTCTCCTTCCCAAATAAACACGTTGTACTTAACCTCAACGAAGCAGTAACTGATTCTCAGTGAGCCTGAAGGGTTAGCTAGTTAAAGAGAGGGGCTGGGCTCTGGGAAAGAGAGAACAGCTAGGCAGCAAAGCACAAGTGCCCACCGACACAAGCTGGTCCTACTGAAGACACTGGCTTCCATGCCCCCAAACCAGGGGGCGGATTGAGATACTATCTCAGTTGCTAAACATTCTGTGGTCCTGTTCCATAAATGGGCTTTGGTTTCTGGTGGTGACTTCAGGCCACGCATTTAGGAGGAGCATCGGAAACTTTGCCTGGGGGCTTGAGCGACAAGAAATTAACCTCTCCCCACTCAGTTGCCCACTTTGATGGCGGTGGACTTTAGTTCAGACAATAATTCTTCCTTTCTCATTTTTCTTCATGTGTTTAGAAATGCCTGTGTGCCTCGCTGTCACCCAGCAAAGGGTCAGCCTGAGTGTGGGACACCAAGCGACAAAAACTCCCCCAGACACACCCTCCTGCCCTCAGCCACCAAGCTCTTCTATGCCGAAGGGAGTTGATCAAAACTACTGTGAAAACCAGTGTAAGTCTTACCTCCTTCCCTCTGGCTTTCTCCTAAGGCTCTTCCTCCCTCAGTCCTCCTGTCTTTTCCTCTCTCTCCCCTTTTCTTCTGCTCTCTCCCCTTCACTCTCTTCTTTTTCATTAACGTGCTCAAAGGCATGGTTTTCAGACTCATCACCAGGGCACAGATGAAAGACATAGGAGCAGATCTGGCTTCCCCATGCCCATTGCCTTCCGTCACCCCGCCTGTATTTCGCTAGCCGTGCCAAGGGCTGCAACCATGCATTTATCCCGATATTTGGATTTAGATTGCTCATTCCTAGGAAGAGAGGGGAACATTAAAAACAATGCAAATCCTTCAGAAATCTTGAGTCTCTCACTTTGAAGTTCAGCACCATCGCTGGATGACCCACACAACCCAGGCATCTCATTTTTCCTGTGCGCACCATGCCAGGCACCACGTGCTCCCACAGCAGGTGGACAGGGAGACAGGAAAGACGGAACATGTATTTCACTGTTTCCGTGCCAGCACCGTTTTCTGTCCTCAGACGCCACACGTAGGGCTCTGAGGCCTTGCTCCTTCCTGCCATAGTCTCTCTCCTCCTGAAGCACTCCAGCACCCGCAGCTGCCTCTCCAACGGCTCCTCCCAAGGCCCTGGATTAAGGCTGCACCTGTTTGGGATTTGCTCAATCTGAAAAATAGTAGAGCTCCCCCAGAACGCCTAATTACCTTTGCCCTGAAAGCAATGCAATTGGATGCTTTGGCAGCACACTCAGAGCGGCCAGGGCTTGCAGACAGGGCTTCTGGATCCAGTCTCAGTTACTCCAGACAGAACACGGTAGTTGAACTTTGATTTACACCCCCTCCTCACTCCTCCACCTGCCTCTCAATCCAAGAATCTTGCCACCTGCTCTCGGCAGGTTTAACAAAGTGCAAGCAAAGGTGATCACAGTTTGTATTGCTGATAGCTGTGAGATAGGAGACGAAAACTGGTCCGACTTTATATCCACTGTAATAATCCAAGCTTCAAGATGAGAAATGCAACATTTATTGAATTTTCTTTTTCAGGTGAACTCAGGGAAACCACCATGATGATCCCACTTAATTCTTAGTTCCTGGCCAATGAAGAGAACTTGAAAACTAGTTGGAGTTCAGTATTTCATGAAGATCCTAAAAAGAGCTCCTTTTAGTTATTGTCGCACTCTTTGGTCTCTCCTCCCAGCACACACATGCACACATCTCACATCCGGGGAACAGGAGAGACGAGATGGGGGAAGGGGAGTTAATCCTGCTAAGCATTAGAAGGAGCGCTGAGAGGGCTGACAGACCAGGCCCAGCATCTGCGTGAGGAGCTGTTCCAACCACAGAAGTGAAAGGGACAGCCACAGAGACTTTCAAGCACTCATGTGTTTGTGGATAAAATGATGTTTGGGGGACACAGTCACTGCTCGAAGGAATGGAGTGAAAAAAGGCAACCAGCAAGATCAGAAGGGCTGCTTCCCTAAAAACAGGGAGGTGGAAAAGAGAGAGAAAGTACATTCTCCAAGAAGCATGCTACAGGTTTGCTGTCTCTTGGTCATCCTGTCAATCGCTCCTGTAATTTCTAGCCACTCTCCTTTCCTCTCAACACACTGGGTTTCCTTTTTATAAGAAATATACTGTTACTATAAAAAGTGAAGGTAGTGGTAAATCTTGCCTAATATTAAACTAGAATACAAGGCCAACGAGTTATTGCTTAGAATAATCAATCAATTCTGTGGCCCCCTAATTTCCACCTGCAATTTTTTCTTTGTGCTAATTTTACATTTAATTTTGGCATAAATTAAAGTTAATTGCCTTTGATTACCTAAGATGAATTACACTGCAAGAAGAAAAGCATAATATGTTTTAAAATGTATTTATTTATTGAGAGAGTAAGACAGTGATCTCCCAGTCTGCGGGTTTACTCTTCCGAGGCCCAAAAGGGCAAGGGCTGAACTGAAGCTGGGAGCCAGGAGCTCAATCAGGGTCTCTCCCAAGGGTGGCAGGGACCCAACTGCTTAATCCATCACCTGCTGTTTCCCAAGGTGCACGTCATCAGGAAACTCAAATCAGTAGTGGAGTCAGAACTAGAATCAAGGCACTCCAATATGGGATGTGGGCTTCCCAACTTGCATCGTAATGGCCATGGCAAGCATTCACCCCCATACCTTTTAAAATGTCATCTAGGGGTCAGTGCTGCGGCATAGAGGGTAAAGCCACTGCCTGCAGTGCCAGCATCCCATATAGGCTCTGGTTTGAGTCCTGGCTGCTGCACTTCCAATCCAGTTCTCTGCTATAGCCTGGGAAAGCAGTGGAAGATGGTCAAAGTCCTTGGGCCCCTGCGCCCACATGGGAGACCCAGAAGAAGCTCCTGGCTCCTGGCTTTGGATTGTGCAGTTCCAGCCATTGTGGCCATCTGGGGAGTGAACCAGCAGATGAAAGACCTCTCTCTCTATCTCTCACTCTTTCGCTCGTTCTTTCCCTCTCTGCCTCTTCCTCTCTGTTACTCTGCCTTTCAAATAAGTAAATAAATCTTTTAAAAAAAATGTCATCTAGCAGAAGCTTCTCAGTATTGGCTATTGAGCGAATGCCTTGTTGCTGGTCCACCTCACCTCGGTTTCATACAGTGCTTACTTATTGCAATTCTTCGGAATATTTGTTTTCTGTTCCCAGTGTACATCTAAGCTTTCCATTCCTTGAGGCTAAACATCGCTTAGCTGACATTCAGCTGTCCATGCTGCGGGAACAACACCCTTTGGCTCAGTCTTTGTTTGTGGTACTCGGTGAGGATGTGGAGAAGGCAAAGAAAATATTGTCTGTGTCTTGAGTGGTTGTGTCTGGAGAAGGGAAGAGAGAGAAGAGAAAGGCTGGACTATTGACCTACTTGCTCTGCAGAGAGTCCTAAAAGAAGGGACAAAGGGAGGAATCCAGAGCCCCTAGAAAGAAAGAAAATTGGACATTCATCAGTCACAACCAGGCCCTGTACTAGGCTAAAGGGGTTTATATTTATCTTTCTACTCTGGGGACAGAAATCTGCACGGAATGCATGATATTTACCAGAATTCAGCCAAGAACTTTGAGTTGTTGCCTACTCCATCATAGAGCCTGTCTGGGCTTTTCATCCCGGCGTTTAAATCTCTCCACCACTTAGCTCTAAATGACCCATCCAAATTTACTGCCCATTAAAAACATGATGTTTCCTCCTCTCAAGTGGCCTCATCACGATATTTTTATTCCTGTGCTTATACTCTTTCATGGTGGAAAATGTAATTTAGGGGCCATCTGGATCTGCATTCCAATCCTGACTCTATCACTAACTAGTTGTGACATTGTGAACCACGGTTCCTTCATCCTTGAAATGGGACTAGTGATTCTTTATAGAGTTAATGGAGATAACATCCATGAAGGACTTGGCTTTAGAGCTGGTGTGCCTGAAGCACTCGATGAACTATTGTTAGGTCATCTTTTTGTAAAATTTTTATTTGATAGGAATATAAAAAGATAGACAGATGGATAGCAAGAGCTCCCATCACTGGTTCAGTCACCAAATGCTTGCAATGGCCAGGACTAGGCCAGACTGAAGCGGGAAGTCAGGAACTCCATCTGGGTCTCCGATGTGGTTGTCATGGACCCAAATACTTGAACTTTTACCTGGTATTTTCAGGGTGCACTTCAGCTGGAAGTTGGCATTGAGAGTGGAGTCGGACTTAGGCACTCCCATGTGTGATATGGGTGTCTCAAGCAGAGGTTTAACCTCCAGGCCAAATGCCTGCTCTTTACTACGTCATCATTATGATCAGTATTAAATGCCTTCTCCAGAATCAGATTCTTCTAAACCTTACTCATCCATCAAGTTTAATACCCAAGTTCTCTTTGAAACCGATTTTTCCACCACTGGTTCAAATCTATAGATTCATTTTCTTTATGTAATTTTGTATTGGACCACACACTAGTCTGTGTGCCACTGCCCAGGTCTAAAGTTCTTTTAATGTGAAGGCTAAATCTTATAGGCTCTGCTGAAACGTAGCTCTGACCTTCAATAAATGAGCAGTAAGTAGTTGTTGAATTTTAACCTGTTCAGAGCTTTTGCACTTATTGAGCTTCTTAGAATTCAGGATCATGTTTCGTAATGTTAAAACACACTAAGTATGCTACAAGCTCCTAATTTTAAACACATTAAAATTATATAGTGCAGCTACCATGGAAAACATAACATTGCAGTATAGCAACTGTAATAAATGATTTTTGAAATACCTAATATATGGGTTCACATGTTCTAACAACTCTCTAAGCCTGGAATTAAATTATTGGAAACCACACTTTCCAGCCCTCTGAACAATGCAAAAAGCCCTATGATTAGCATAAAAAATGCTCCCTGTGTATTTCCTCTTAACTTCTCACTGAAATGAAATGAATCAACTCAATGTTCTGGGAGCTGGCCTTCCATATAAATAACCTGCGGTTTGCCTTTGGTTCAATATACTGATTTACACAGCACATGCAAGTTTATAAATTACATTTGTTAAGATACACGTTAGTGGTGTAAAGTGACAATTGCCTCTTGCAGCTAAAAGAAGCATCTAGAACTAGGAACCTTGAGACAATAGCCACAGAGATCTTGACACAATCTCAAGGACAGTGGCATGGAAAGGCCAGAGTGTAGATCAGTTTGATCCACCTGCTTGGAGATTAGCAAACCTTCCTCCCTGAACTTTATAGGTTTGACCCACACCCAAGAGACACACCCAGCTCTGCCTCTGGGATCTGCCCCAACCAGCTTTCTTGCCCAGGACAGGCTGTGAGAAACTCTTTTGTTCCTCTTTACATGGATCAATTTGTCTCACCATTTCCTGCATTTTTCAGAAGTTACTTCAATAGAGTATTTTTAGGAGCAAGTTGGAAGCTGCTGGTAGTTATCATGTTATCTACAAAACCCAGAGTCAGAAACTGAAGGGTAACGTTTCCCCGCAGGTGTCAATCTGCTTTCTAATCTATATAACCAAGTTGCTATTCATCATGGAGACTACTTCCTTTATTTCACATTGTTTTGAGTTTCCTTTACTAGCCAGTTTATCCACATATCTTTTCTATAGGTCGAATTTGGAGTTGGCAGGAGTGAGGGGAATGGTTGATAGGCAGGATTAGAAAGTCCGAAATTTCTCTGAAATACTAGTACCTTATTAAAAAAAAATGTAGAGGTAAGGGAACACCAAAATAAATAAACTGGAGTGGCTAATATATTCCAAATGGATAACATTTGTGTACCAACTTTTTGGTAAGTCCCTCAGCCAAGTGGTCTCAAAATTCTCAGGTGGGTCCACAGGTGAATGATTTGTCTTGTCCTACTGGACTGATAGCCCTGTAGAGTGTTTTGCAAATGATAGAAATGCTATATGTCTTCACAGGTCCTCCAGATGAGGAGTTTTCTATTTCACCATATCTGTTCTGGGGGACAAAAAGGCAACTGAATAGAGTCAACTCTTAAATGAATATCATTTACCACCTAGTCGTCTATGCAGGCAAAGCACGCTTGGCCTGGGAAACATCTAGACCAGCATAACACCCTCCCCAGAGGCAGTCCCAGGGAAGAAAGGTAACCCATATAATGAACAAGAGAAATGGATGGGGGACACTGCACATTTCTGGCTTTAGATTCATCTTCTTAGGAAAAACATTTAGTGTCTCTCGGTCTCAATGTTGTTTTGCAAGTTTTAAAAACCCAAATAGACATCTTCCAAATTGCGTTAAGCCCTAAAACTCTATGATTTTTAATCCATCAGAATACAAAATAACAATAATGTATGAAAATGCTAAAATGTATCTACAGCTAGAAAATTGGAGTAAAGAAAAGCAACAGTGGTTTGCTATGAATCAAGGAATTCTACAAATCCCAAATTCTACACAATGCATTGGTTTCCCCTTGCTGTGTCAGTGTCAGTGTCAGTGTCAGAGGTTTAATGCTTCTAGTTGAACAGTGAATAGAATGATGGTAGCATCTCAGTACCATTGAGAAATCAGAACTGAGTCTCTCCCTATCACTTCTATCTCACTACTGCATTCTTACCAAGTTTCTCTTCTTCAAACAGAAATTCTCACACCTACCATGGCAGAAAACATCGTGTCTCTCAAAGATGTCCACACCTCAGTCCTCAGAACGTGAAGACACATTACTTTATTTGGCAATAAATAAATAAAAAGACTGCAGATGCGATCAAGGTAAGGATATTTGATTATATTATCCTGAATTACATGAGTGGGTCAAATGTATACTCACAAAGGTCCTTATAAATTAAAGACAGATGCAGGAAAGTCAGTAATGGGGATTTGAAGTTGCTGTAGTGTGGCTTAGAAGATGGAAGAAGAGGCTGGGAGCCAAAGAAGGCAGGTGGACTCCACAAGATATGAAAAACAAGGAAACAGACTCTGAACAGCTTCTGAAGAGAAAACAGCCCCATTGGAACCCAGTGAAATTCAATTTGTGCTTATGATCTCCTAGAACTATATTGTATTTTTAGTTGTTGTGAGCGCCTAAGTTTGTGGTAGTACGCTGCAGGAGTCCTCCAATGTTAATTCACACATTTCAGGGTCTTCACACTTGCTCTTCCCAGTACCCAGAAGGTGGCTTCCTTTGAATCTTTTCATAATTAGCTCCTATTGGTCATTCTTGTCTTGGCTGTGTGGCCTCTTCTGTAAACGTATACTCTAAGGTGCTCTCTAGACCATCAGCTTATTCTTTGCACTTCTTTGATTCTTCTGGTTTGTTTGTTTAATGACTATATTCCTGTCTGTAATGTCAGCTTCATGAGAATAGAAAACTTGTCTGTCTTAGTCACCACCCTACTTAGAATATTCAGAATAGTGTCTGACTCTCATCAACAGTTGTCTGACTGTAGGATTTATAGAACTCAATAGGGGTTCAGAGGACCTGAATCTTACAGATAGTTTCTGAGACATACTCAGACACATATAGATTTTGATCATCGTTCAGTCACAAAAGCCTTCTGTCTTAGTTAATCTTCTGTTGCTATAACAGAATACCTGAGATCGGCTAGTTTATTTTAAAAAATCTATTTCTAGCAGAAAAGATGTCCCTTAAAACACCATCATCCCACACTGGAGAGTGCCTGTGTTTGATTTCCTGGCTGCAACTCCTGACTCCAGTTTCTTGCTAATACAGACCCTGGGAGGCAGTGATGATGGCTCAAGAAATCGGCCTCTTGCCTCCCATGAGGGAAACCTGCATTCCCAGCTCCTAGCTTCAGCCCTCCGCCCAGTGGTTGCCAAGTATTCAGGGAGCAAATCAGCATATGGGAGCTCTCTGTCAGTGCTGCTGTGTCTCTCTCTGTGCCTCTCTCACTCTGCCTCTGAATAGAAGGAAGAAAGGAAGAAAGGAAAGGAGGGAGGGAGGGAGGAAGAAAGGGAGGGAGGGAAACAAATTTATTTCTTATTTATCCCTTATTGTTTGGGAGGCTGGGAAGTCCAAGACTGAGGGCCTGCATCTAGTGAGGGCCTTCTTGCCAATGAGGACCTGGTGAGGGTGTTCATTCAAGAGACAGAAGCAGATTACTTCTTATAAAAGACCCACTTTCAAGATAACCCAATTTTGCAGGTCCTCCACGACCTCTTAAAGGTCTCACTTTTGGATATCTTACAATGTCACATGAATTTTGGTGAGGATAGTCAAACTAGAGCACCATCTCTTGCCACCAAAAACCCCAACTATTTGACTCTCCTGCACTGGTTTTGATTCTCCATCACTCTCTCCGCCCATCTCACAGGGCAAAGTGGAGAAAACATGCGAGTAACCCGGATATTTCCAAAGACAGAACTGTGGGATAAAGACAGTGGTCTCTGAGAGTCTAAGGAATAAATGGCACTATATAATGTTAAGTCGCTGAAGTTTCCTTCAATTGAAAATTGCACTTTTACTTATGTTTGATAACTTTACAACATTTCCACTTGGCCAAAATCCCATCACAGCAAAACCAAGAGCGCTCCTCCCCCTGCCTTGAAATTTGTTAAAATGGCATTTCCCTTGTGTTGCATTTCCTTAGACCTGTGCATAAACATCTCCCAAGATAGAAAGCAATGCACAGCTGTAGCCCTGGGAAGAATACCGCTGTGCTTGGGATATCACATTTTTAAATCTACCAAAGCTGGAAAAGAGATTCAAAGCTAAGGCTTTAAGTCTGTCTTTAATGTGCCCTCTTATGCACAAGGCTTTACCATTAACATGTCCCCTCAGAATTGGGTGACCTACTTTGCTGGACTCACAACTGTGGCGGTACACATTAAGGACATGCAGTTCAGTCAGGAAAGTGAACCTCCTTCTTACAGGACGGACCTCACACCCTAACGGGATGGTAATAGTTTGTGGATGAGGTGCAAAGGAGGACACGGTGAGGAAAAGCGATTGAAAGGAAGAAACAACTTTGATTGTTATGATCCCCATTTATGGTTTAGCACTGGAAGAGAGAAGAAGCGCTAGAGGTTTTAAGAATTGTCCACTATATTTAACCAGACCTCTTTCCCCTCTCCCCATCTGTCAGTGTTTTATTTGAATTTTCAACTGTGTTCAAACCTTCCAGTGAAATTCTTTAAGCCTTTGTTTTAATTTTTCTCTTGACCAGAACTTGCAGACTGGCAAGTCTGGTAGGTCATCTACCCACTCCCAAACCCGATGTGTTCTCATATATTGACCAATTGATATTTGTAGGCCTGTTTTGATTGGCTGTGCATTGCATCTTAAAACATTTTTTTTAAATTAGAACACCATTAGGTACATGTATCTGGTCTAGTTTCCAATAGATTCCAGCACTCACTGGTCTCTTAATCTGGCTGCTTTACATGTTTACTTTTCCTTGTTTTCCTGGCCCCCAATTGCTAGACTCTAGTCTGGTCTATACCTGGCCAATATCGGCATCCTGGACTATCCAACTCAGAGGCGTTTGAGGACTGATGCCTCCATAGATGGTGCCAGACTGTTCATTTTGTTTTCTCCCAGAGTAAGCATGTGACTCACGGATATAGCTACATTATTTTTTACTCCTCAGTGAGGACTTCTGATTTATGCATTTATGTATTGGGTGGAAAAACAATCTTACAAATTTAAAATCCAAGTCACAGTCAGATTTATTTCTACCTTGCCTTTTTCCAGAAAGGAATTAGAATGGCTATTAGATTAGTTATAAAGATTCGTGATAAGTTGTTTTTAATAGAAGCATCAAATAACAAAATCTGGATCACCTGCAGAAAGCCTGGACATATTGACGCTGTGGACAGGGAACAAGTCAGTCATGGAGGCTGCCATTCTGTGGACTTTGTTAGAAATGCAGTTTTGAAGGAGCAGACAGACGTCCCATTTCAAAACAGGTGACACAAATGACACATGGAGGATTCTGCACTGAGCTGGGGAAGGGCTTGGAGAATCATGAAGCAGCATTCAACGTATCTTTGTTTCTAGAGCAGAAGATCCCACGAGAGACTCTTCAGGGTAGAAAGTACGGAGTGGAGGGGGAACGTGGAGCAGGATCAGGCCCATCTGGTAGCTAACAACCAGGTCAGGGTCAGCAGCGACTCCCACATTCTAGGAAGGAAAGGAAGAGCTTCTTTGAGAAAGGCCCAAAGGTCCTGAAGAAAAGCACCATTTGGAATCCACTTACGATCTCTGCTTCTCTTTCATGTTCAGTTAGTTCACTTCCCTGCTTAGAGTTTACCAAATACTGGGATATATATATATATATATATATATAGAGAGAGAGAGAGAGAGAGACAGGCAGAGTGCACAGTGAGAGAGAGAGACAGAGAGAAAGGTCTTCCTTCACCGTTGGTTCACCCTCCAATGGCCGCCACGGCCGGCGCGCTGCAGCCTGCACACTGCGCTGATCCGAAGCCAGGAGCCAGGTGCTTCTCCTGGTCTCCCATGGGGTGCAGGGCTCACGGACTTGGGCCATCCTCCACTGCACTCCCGGGCCACAGCAGAGAGCTGGACTGGAAGAGGGGCAACCGGGACAGAATCCAGCGCCCCGACCGGGACTAGAACCCGGTGTGCTGGCGCCGCAAGGCAGAGGATTAGCCTATTGAGCCACAGTGCCGGCCGCTGGGATATATTTTTTTTTAAGACAAGCCTGGTCCAAGCCACCGTCTTCTCTCACCTTATATTTGCAAAGGTCTACCAGCTGCCCCTCTCCAACAGTAGTCAGAGATGATTCTTTTAAAGAAAGCAAATGCAACCACATCACACCTGTTCTGTCAACCCTCGCTGTATTTGCTATATCTCTCCACTAGTTCATAGCCTCAGCTCAATTGACATTTGTTGCCACTAATTCTCTGTGGTAGGGGCATCCTCTGCACTATAGGACGTTGAGCAATGTTCCTGGCCTTCACCAGTAGAACCAGTAGATGCCAGTAGAACTCTTGAGCCCTAATTCTGCCAACCGCCCCTGATCAAGAATGATGGTGCTATCTGGACCTTGCCCTGACTCCAGCCAAATTTTGCATCCCCCTCCCTGCTCCAACCACCACCACCACCACCACCACTCTTATTCCCCAGCTCCCCCTGCTTTCTCTCATCTCCTCCAATACTTTCTTCCACCACTGCTACTTTTACTTGGCTTCTATTCTACTATCCCCAGTCCCCAACTACATAAGTCTTACTCTTTCTTCAAGCTAAATCCTTCCCTAATCCTGGTAGGTCATCTACCCACTCCCAAACCCGATGTGTTTTCATAACACCAGCTTTTTTTTTTTTTTACACAGTTGTTATCATGATTAACATTCCTTTTGTGATTAATTCTCCCTCTTATCCTTTTTGCCCTGAAAGCTTCTTCAGGATAGGATTCTTACTTATGTTCTTGCTGCAGTTTCTGGTTCCAAGCGTAATGCCTGATGCACCATATTCGCGAATAAATAACTCAAGAAAGAAAAATGACATGAGCTACCAAAATTCAGGGTGGACAAGAGGGATGTAACCACAGGTGAGCCCTGCAGCTGCCTATCCCCACTTGAGGATACTGTGTTAATGGTGTTATGTGCATAATGATGATAGCCTCCATTGGCAGTTAATCTGTGCCAGGTAGTGTACCGTACACTTACGTATCAGTATATCCTTAAAACTTCCTGATGGAGCCATAGCTGCAAATATGCCCATTTTAGTGACAACTTACGGAAACTGACGAGGATCGCACATCTGGAAAGAGGCAGAGCTGGAATTCATACTCTGGAAGTTGGACCCAAAGGCCCTTGCTCGAAACTCTGACCTATTTCCTGCCATGAGTTAGGAAGCAGAGTTGGAGTCTTAGCACTTCCTCAAAACGTATGACAGGAGCCTGTTTGAAGAATGTCTGTGGTCTGCAGGGTCTTGGTCTCCGGGTCTGAAGAAATCATTCGGAAGCAGGCTGTTCACTGTCTGCTGAGTGTTCTCAGTGCTGTTGGGATGGTGGGAGTGAGCATGAGCGCACTGGGGCACACACTCTGCAGCACATCACACCCACTTAAAGTTTTAATTAACAAACTTCCTGTAAAATGCATAAGCATATAAGTCATTCATATCTCACCATAAAGGACCTTGGACCTCTCGTAAGAAAACTTGCCTCCCCGTGTGTGTGTGTGTGTGTGTGTGTGTGTATGTGTGTGTGTGTTCATGCATTAACAGCTAAAGGAGTCTAGAACACTTCTGTGTAGGGAGATGACAGGGAAGAGCTTAGGAAGCCATAAGGCTTTGATAGGGCCACTAAATGCTTGGTTCCAAAGAAGTAGGTGGGAGAAGGACACTGGATATGAAGTGGGAAGATGCCAAAAGTAATTGCTAGCCACTTTGCAATTACTCCCAGGGCTCAGACGCTAAGAAAAATCATCCTCAGGGCTACCTTTGGCATTGGAAGCCTGCAGTAGAGTTTTCATGAATAATTCACTTTGCCAAAGTAGAAGTAAGCATGGTTTGTAGTTCACTTTCCTTCCATTAATTTAATCTATGACTTTCATTTCGTCTATCTGTAAAAACAAAAGGGATACGCATATTTAGCCGTGAGCCAGGGAAGTGATTTATTAGGCAACATTTATAAATCATTATTTATGACACACTAATAGTCTAGCAAATGTCTTTTGAAAAGAAGATTTTTACTGAGTGCAGATTCAGGAAAATAATATGCATTCTATACACAGTTGACTGAATTTTGTCTCTTCTTCTACAGATAACACTCATCTACCCAATTTTGACACACGTACTCAAGTGCCAGAGAAGGATCAAAGTCCATCTGTCTAGAGGAGGTTTTGCCTGTCAATCAAATTTGTCATTACTTGGATTAAGTTGTTGAGATGATTAGCCTCTTAGAAAATAACGAAGATGGAAATGCCATAATAAATTATTATTAATAATAGGGATTTGGGGCAAATGACACTGTACCAGTAGAAACCCACAATCTTATGACTTAAGCTGCCTTCGGGCCTGGTGGAAAGAAAATATTCCCTGGGACGTAGTAGCTTCATCTCTTTGGCCTCCTCCTGAGGCATCCGCCCTAGTCATCATGATACTGTCCCCGGGCCCTGGCGACCAGTGCCCTCATGACTAATTAAAAACTTGCATCACAGCAATGTTAAAGGGCTGGGAGTCCTTTCTCTTTCAAAGCAGGACTTCTGGCTCCAACTTCTGCACTTGGTGATATCAAGCTGATTCATAGCGTGGACATAGGCTATTTTTGGGCAAAGCCAACTCCAGCCTCTCACTCCCTACAGCTGGAACAAGAGCTGACCTTGAATGACCTAGGTGGCAGACATCATGGCTTCTCTTAGGAAGTTATCAGACAACAGTGAGGTGCGTTGCCTGCAAAGGACACAGAGATACAAAAACCACAGGAAATCTAGGCTCTCTCAAGAAAAGTGTTCTCACATCCTCTGAAGAGGAACAGCCCTGACTTTTCCTCCTCTTTTCTCTCTGTCAGAAGTGGAAAAGATTGGTGGGAGAAGCCGGATGACAAGTTGCTTCTAAGCCTGTGCATAAGATAAGTAACATCCTGGTATACATATTTATTTATTTTTAGTTTTTTTTCTGTTTGAAAGACACATACAGGGGGAGAGAGAGAAAGAGAGAGACACAGAAAGAGATACACACAGAGAGAAATTCCTTACATGGTTTCACTCTCTAAATGCCCAGTGGGCCCAAAACAGAGACCACTCAGTCAGGATCACCCATGAGGGTAGCAGCAATCCAAGTGCTTGAGCCATCAAGCTGCCTCCCATGGAGCCGAGTGCCTGAGCTGGGAACAATCACAGGCACTCTAAGGTGGGACAGGGGTGTCTCAATAGCTAGATTAAATGCCTGCTCCACCGATTACTTCAAGATAAGTCTGGTTACCTGGGAAGCTACCTGCTAAAATCCTGTGTTTCCATCTTAAATCATATTGTCTAATATTGAGAGCATTTTGGAAGGAAGGGAATTGTATATCTAATTGTATGTGTATCTCTCAGACTGGGTCAGTATTTAGCATATAAATGTAACTTATTTTGTGTCCAGTGAGTGAAAGGAAAATTTAATTATTTAGGATCATTATACATAAACACATGATATCAAATGTTCATTGAAACATGTGTTGTTTGTTCATGAATAACAGTACTAAATGAAGAAACAAAGAAAGAGCATAATGAGCAGTCATTCAATTATTTATCCTCCTTTCCTTAGGTGGAAATGCTCGATTCTGTCCCCAGACGGCTGCCCTAATTCTGACCTTGGCCTTATTCCAGAGCACTTCAGCAGCCACCCTTGTAGCTTGTGCCTGGGGAGGAAATTCAGCAGGATACTAGCTGCCTTCCCAGTGTGTCCTGGGACTCCTGAGTGCTGCCCATCTCATGGCTTCTCCTTTCAGCTCATCATTGACGCAGCTGGCTCCGGTCTCCAGATCCACACATTGCTGTGTGCTCTTTCTTTTCTTCTTCACCTGGAGCCTCAGGGGACGGCGAAATTAAGAGAGGAGGGGCTGTAGAGTTGATAAGGAAATGCTGAACACTGGAGGCTAATGCAAGTTCCTCACTTTATTTCTCATGTCATCTACTTATTGAGGGAAGGAAAACTGATTCGTGTTCAGGTAGTTTTGAAAAATAATTGTAAAGTATTTTTTTCTTTTTTTAAACTTTTATTTACTAAATATCAATTTTGAAAGTACAACGTTTGGATTATAGCAGCTTTTCCCCCCATAACCTCCCTCCCACCTGCAACCATCCCACTCCCACTCCCTCTCCCATCCCATTCTTCATCACGATTCATTTTGAATTATCTTTACATACAGAAGATCTACTTAGTATATACTAAGTAAAGGTTTCAACAGACTGCACCCACACAGACACACAAAGTATAAAGCACTGTTTGAGTACTAGTTTTACCATTAATTCACATAGTACAACACATTAAGGACAGAGATCCTATATGGGGAGTAAGTGCACAGTGACTCTCATTGTTGATTTAGCAATTGACACTCTTTTTTTTTTTTAATTTTTTTAACAGGTAGAGTTATAGACAGTGAGAGAGAGACAGAGAGGAAGGTCTTCCCTCCGTTGGTTCACTCTCTTAATGGCCACCATGGCCGGCATTGTGCTGATCTGAAGCCAGGAGCCAGGTGCTTCCTCCTGGTCTCCCACGTAGGGGCAGGGGCCCAAGCACCTGGGCCATCCTCCAATCCTCCAGGGCCACAGCAGAGAGCTGGACTGGAAGAGGAGCAACCGGGACTAGAACCCGACGCCCATATAGGATGCCGGCGCCGCAGGCCGAGGATTAGCCAAGTGAGCCATGGCGCCGGCCCCGACACTCTTATTTATGACATCAGTAATCACCCGAGGCTCTTGTCATGAGCTGCCAAGGCTATGGAAGCCTCTTGAGTTCATAAACTCTGATCTTTAGACAAGGCCATAGTCAAAGTGGAAGTTCTCTCCTCCCTCCAGAGAAAGGTACCTCCTTCTTTGATGGCCCACTCTTTCTGCTAGGATCTCACTCACAGAGATCTTTCATTTAGGTTTGTTTTTTGTTGTTTTTTTTTTTGTTTTTGCCACAGTAGTCCTGGCTTTCCATGCCTGAGATACTCTCATGGGCTTTTTAGCCAGATCCAAATGGTTAAAGGGCTGATTCTGAGGCCTGAGTGCTGTTTTGGGCATTTGCCATTCTATGAGTCTGCTGTGTATCCCGCTTCCCATGTTGGATCGTTCTCTCCTTTTTAATTCTATCAGTTAGTATTAGCAGATACTAGTCTTGTTTATGTGATTCCTTTAACAATATTTTCTTTATGATCAATTATGAACTTAAACTGATCACTCTGACTAGTAGGATGCCATTGGTACATGCCATCTTAATGGGATTGATTCGGAATCCCCTGGCATGTTTCTAGCTCTACCATTAGGGGTAAGTCCGAGTGAGCATGTGCCAAATTATACATCTTCTTCCTCTCTTATTCCCATTCTGATATTTAACAGGGATCACTTTTCAGTTAAACACCTAAGAATAATTGTGTGTTAATTAAAGAGTTCATCCAATAGTATCAAGTAGAACAAAAAAAGTACTAAAAGGGATAAAGTATTAAGTTGTTCCTCGACAGTCAGGACAAGGGCTGATCAAGTCACTGTTTCTCCTAGTGTCCATTTTACTCCACAGGTTTCCTTTTTGGTGCTCGGTCAGTTGTCATAGATCAGGAAGAACAAATGATATTTGTCTCTTTGGGACTGGCTTATTTCACTCAGCATGATGTTCTCCAGATTCCTCCATTTTGTTGCAAAGGACCGGATTTCATTTTTTTTAACTGCTGAATAGTATTCTATAGAGTACATATCCCATAATTTCTTTATCCAGTCTTTTGTTGATGGGCATTTAGGTTGATTCCAGGTCTTAGCTATTGTGAATTGAGCTACAATAAACATTGAGGTGCAGGCAGCTCTTGTATTTTCCAATTTAATTTCCTTTGGGTAAATTCCAAGGAGTGGGATGGCTGGGTTGTGTGGTAGGGTTTTATTCAGGTTTCTGAGGAATCTCCAAAATGACTTCCATAGTGGCTTTACCAATTTGCATTCCCACCAACAGTGTGGATTAGTGTGCCTTTTTCCCAACATCCTAAAAAATAATTTGTTAACACTGTTGGCACACTAAAACAATATTGAAAGTGAAGTGATTATTTCTTAATTGTTTTGAGCCTAATGGATTTAATGATCAGTGAAAAAACTCAGCAGTTTTATTTGATATATTGTCCTTGTGAAAGACAAATGTTTATATTTTAAAAATTATTGACACACATATTTTGCTTATTTGCTTGTCTATTTGAAATGGAGAGAGAGAGGGGGAGAGGAGGGGAGAGAGAGAGACAGAGAGAGAGATTCCATCTGCTATGCATGGTTTGAAGCTCAGAGTCAGTAACTCTAACCAAGTCTCCCATGTGGATGAAAGGAACCCAATTAATTGAGCTTTCACTGCTGCCTCCCAGGGTCAACATGAGCAGGAAACTGTAGTCAGAAACCAGAAGTAGGTATTGAACCCAGGCAATCCAATATGGAATGAGAACATCTTAACTGCTAGGCCAACTGCCCCCCTCAATCTGCTATCTTTTAAAGTTACTATGTCAGTATGTCATTGAACAAATGTTGCTGAGCCCTCCTGTTATTTCCAGTACAATGTGAAGCACTGAGTGAAATCTAAGATAAAATAAAACATGGCTCCTACATTTCTTGGGCTTCAACTCTGATACCAAAGAGAAGGTGTGACATAATGGATACCTCTCACTAATGCTTTAAGAAATATAGTTAGTTCTAGGAGTGCTACTGGAGCTTGAGAAAAATATGCTTTCCATTAGTGTCATTATGAAAGGCTCTTCAGAACAAATAGCATTTACTACCAAAGGATAAAATAACATTTTGTTCACAAATTGTTTTACATGTATGTCTTATCTGCTCAACTACACTGCAATCTTCTTGCAGCTGGAGACTGGATATTATGCTTGTTTTTCTATTCCCTATCTTTATTCTCTTAGCAAGGATTAGCTGCCTAGGAGGCCCTTCCTACCTAATTGATTTTTAATAGTTGCTAAAAGGCTAGACAGATGTCATAACAAATGTTAGAAATTCCATGAGCATCCTTTGTCTGAGTAGATTCCAACAAGAATACCGTTACAAATGCCCTGAGTTGACAGATACTCTAGTTCCTTTATTATGCAGTGAAGAATTGGGAAACTGGATTCTAATTCTCACTTTTCTATGACATGAGGTGGATCAGCCTTCCATTATATTACCTAAAAATGAGCCCAATCGTGTCTTGAAAATTTAACAAGTATCATTTTATGTCACAGGAGTGGTAAAATGATTGAGAAAGGCACTATAGAAATTCACTGTCACTACCACACCTTCTATGTGAAGCTCACTTCATTCATGACAAAACTGCAGAGGTATCTTAGTAGCATGTCATCACTTTAATTTTTTACTTCACTTTTAAGTTTCACCTGGCTCACCTTTTTGAAGTCATTTTCCTTATTTAAATGGTTTTCCATTATACAATTTACTCTTAAACTTAAACCCACCACTGGTTCGAGTTCCGGCTGCTCCACTTCCAATCCGGCTCTCTGCTGTAGCATGGGAGGGCAGTGGAGGATGGCCCAGGTCCTTGGGCCCCCACATCCACGTGGGAGACCCAGAGGAAGCTCCTGGCTCCTGGCTTCGAATCGGTGTAGCTCCAGCTATTTTGGCCATTTGGGGAGTGAACCAGCAGATGGAAGACCTCTCTCTCTCTCTTCCTCTCTCTCTGTCTCTGCTTCTCTGTAACTCTGCCTTTGAAATGAATAAATAAATATTAAAAAAAAAAAAAAACTTAAACCCACATAGGAAGTCCCAGAGGAAGCTCCTGGCTTCTGGCTTCGGATCAGCATAGCTATGGTCACTGGTTCACTCCCCAACTAGACACAATGACCATAGCTGTGCTGATCTGAAGACAGAAGACAGGAGCTTCCTCCGAGACTTCCCATGTGGGTGCAGGGGCCCAAGGACTTGGGTCATCTTCTAGTGCTTTCTCAGGCCATAGCAGAGAGCTGGATTTGAAGTGGAGCAGCTGGGTCTTGAACTGGCACCCATATGGGATGCCAGCACTGCAGGTGGTGGCTTTAACAACTATGCCACAGGGCCAGCCCCTATCACTCATTCTTTAAAATGTTACTGTTCTATTCTTTATATTTTTTATTTCTGTGTTCTATTTGCAGTTAGAATGGCATGTTTCAGACTGGAAATGGGAAAAATGGGTAATATGGAGGGGTGGTAGTGAGCTAGGGCATTCTGATTCTACATGGGATCTAAAAACTGGCAGGTCTGGTCTGAGGCAAGAAAGTCCTCCAGGTCTCTATACTAGATAGTGAACTAGGGACTATAAAAGAACTAACGTGGTCGAGAGCTTCAGCCTTAAAGTTATTTTAAAAATGGAAGAAGGGCTTTTTATACATAGAAAGAAGGGCACTGATTATTATCTGAATATCACTAATATCTCCCATAGAACCTACTTGGAATAATTTTTTACTATTAATTTGAACAAGAGCACTGAGACTCTTTATATGTATAATAAAGCTAATTTTACATTTAATAGAGACAATTTTATTTTTTAACGTTCATAAAATCAGAATCTTATTAAATTTTAGAAGTGAATAAAACTTTTATAAGTGTAAGATTTTCTTTCTGGGTTCTATTTGCTGATTAAAATGTTCTTGCTTCAATCCCATTAGATTAAATTGAATTTTACAGTGCTCACTATTTTCCTCTTAGACATATCTCAATAGTTTAAATAATGTAGCATTCTTCATGACAAACTGCTTCATACATTCATTTTCACATTTACTTTCATTTTGTTTAACTGAATGCCAATGGTTTATATTTTTCTGATTAACAAGGAGGGGGAACAATCGTTATTATTTACGAAGCCACTACTGTATACCTGGCCCCAGGATAAACTGCATACACTATGCTCTTTAAGTCTTAAAATAGCAGTGAGATAGGCACTGGTATTTTTGCATTTTACAGGTGAGGAAACTGAGGCTTAGAAATTGAAGTCCTTTGACCGAATCCCACAGCTAATAAAATGGCACAGCGATCATTAACATCCGGGTCCTACTGACTTCCAACCCACGCTCATAGATAGCAACTTTAACCTGTTTCATAATTGATTCTTAAATTTCTAGTTCTGTGACCTTCACCATGTCTAGCTAAGCCGTCATAGAACATGCACAGTTCCTATCTACTCAAACATCTTCAGCTAGCCTGTTGGCATATATTTCGTCAAGTTGAAAACATCCAAGATTGCTACCCCCTTATGCACCCTTGAACTCAAGAAATGTTCTGCTACCTTTGTGGTCTTGCATGGTTGTAATGTCCTTTCTAAAAGAGATGACCTTACCAAGTGTCATTTCTCGGAAAATAAAGCTGGGCTGCTGTTGACTTTTGATTCATCACCGCACTGATATTTCGTGTCAGTGAGGAGTACACGGGATGAAGCAGCAATCTCCAACTCATGAAGGGGAACAGGTGGCTGGTCACGTTGGACACATTCCCTCTGGCGGACCTGGCGACACTGTGACTTGTATTTAGCATTTTAATTGACTTTGGCGGTTGCAGAATCACTTTTCTCCTTACAACTCTTTTCAAAGGAGAGGAAACCAAAATAGAAAGTATTAGAACATCTTACTGTGTCATGTACTTTTCACTCCTTCTGAAAATGAGACTTCCCTTTACTTTGACTCGAAGCTAGCATTCATGGAGAGTCGTTAAGACCAACACACACAGGTGTTTAGCCTATCAGGGAGAGTCAATATTTTTGTCAACTTTTTAAACAACTTCCTCCACAATCATCGCTGCTCTCCAAATAGAATCTGCTGACTTCCACTGCGGGGGTCAGTGTTACACAGTGACTCATTACCGGAGAGAACAAACAAGCTCAACAAAGGCTACTGCAATATGTAAATGTTTCCTTATTGCTAGTGAAAGCTGGATTTTAAAAAAAAAAATAGAGCTTCAAAGTCTGTGTCGTGGGGGTTCCTGCTGAGTGACACTCAGCCCTGGGCCACACACCCTCTAACAACAGTTTTCCTCCCCTTCCTCCCCCAACTCCTAGAGTGCACTCGACGCGTTCAGTTCCTCAGTGAAAATACTCCTGAACCTGAGCCAGTCCTGCTCTAACCCACGCCACTTCCCAGAAGCTAGCCTTGCCAAGGTCTCCAGTAACATGCTCACTGCCAAAACGAAATGGCACTTCTCCATCGTGGTGCTCCTTGACCTATGTACAGAATCTGACACTGCTGATAACCAATTACACAACTCTCCCTCCTTGGCTTCTGAGCCTCTTTCCTCATTTAGGCTGCCTCTCATCCCATCTGCTGCAGAGACCCTGCCCCCTGCTTCGCTTAGACCCCACTTTCCACGGCATTACCTCTGTTGCTCTGTCACTTATGTGTTTTAGCTATGACTGCCTCATTGAAAACAGAGGGCCATGCTGCATTCACATTAGTAACCCAGGGCCTAGACACTGCTAGCAAAATAGTATAGGCTAAAAAAAAAATGTTTGGGACTAGCATTGTGGCACCAATGATAAAACCACTGCCTGACACGCCAGCATCCCATACGGGTGCCAGTTCGTGTCCCCATTGCTCCACTTCTGATCCAGCTCTCTGCTGAAGCCCTGGGAAACATAGTGGAAGATGACCTAAGTGTTTGGGACCCACCACCCATGTGAGAGACCCTGATGAAGCTTCTGGCTCC